>NC_048304.1:35905860-36205860 GCF_013100865.1 Trachemys scripta elegans
GGGGTGCCGGCGCTTTTTTTTGCTGCCTGGGGCAGCAAAAAAGCTAGAGCCGGCCCTGCCTTCCCTCCCACTCAGCACCTCCTGCATGCTGCAGAACAGCTGACTGTAGTGGGTGGGAGGCACTGGGGGGGAGGAGTTGATTGGTGGGGCTAATGGCGAATAGGAGGTACTGGGTGGGGGGGAAGAGGGGGAGCTGGCTGCTGCTGGGTGCTAAGCATCCATTAATTTTTTTTCTGCAGGTACTCCAGCCCTGTAGCACCCACGGAGTTGGTGCCCATATTCCTAGAAACAAGAGAGTGATGGAAAGGAATGTTTACAATACAAAACACAATACTAAAAAGCAAACTAGGACCTACACTTATTAATAACTACCTTTCCTAGCTTATAAAGTAGGTTTTTCCCCAAAGTTCAACCTGTTGCGGAGCGAGATGGCTTCACAGGAACCAGGATCCAAATTTTCATGAAACACCCCCACTCAACAAGAAGTCTCCTCAGTGAATGAATGCAGAGCATCTGTGCGATACTGAATTGGTCTTTTGTCTCTATTCATAGATGGGGCAATCCACTGTCTGTTACGTTCCTTTTCACTTCCAGTGGTTTTGATTGTTTGTTTGCAACTGTCTTTGGTTTTCCATTAACTGTTCTGGGATGGGGCAAGGGTAGACAATTAATCCTTGCATTACATCACTGGCTGACCAGGAGGGGTGACAACGCCCTCCCACCTAAATGGGCCGTCACTGAAACACATGATTCCCTGCTGACTAACTTTTGACTTCAAGACTATACAGCATAGTTTTCAATATAATTCCATTATCCCTTAAATATTATGTGTACACACCTCTCTCATTGGTTGAGTATTGATAAGTTGCAAACTTTAAGTAGAGACCTTACATGCTACCCTTCAAAGATGAGTACCATGGAAGTGGTGTATTAGGTGTAGTTAGTTTGTCAGATCTGAGGCAGGAGTTGCTTGTAAAGAGCAGTGAACCCTGTCAGTTGGCATAAATAGGCCTCTGTGTCACACATGGTTGCAGAGGAATGGAAAAATGTGAACCTAAAGACTTAAAACCAAAAGACAAATAAAATGAACCTATGGTTTTATTTTTAACCCTTTCTCATGATTTGTGAATGCTTGGGGTTGACCATATGCTTGTGAAGAAGAGAACCTTTAGAGAACTAAAACTATATTCCTACTTAGCCAACCTACACCCATTTAATGCTAACTCCATGATCCTAGAAAGGCTTACTCACATGGGCAAGTATTTGTAGGATTGGGGCTTAAGGGCCAGATTTTTAAAGCCATGTAGACACTGAACTCCCACTGATTTTCAATAGATATTAGGTGCCTACATCCGCTTAAAAATCTGGCCTTAAGTCTCTAAATATTGGAAGGACACAAGCACCAATGAGGGAGATGAGGTTTTGAGGATTGTGCAAGGAGTATGACTAAGACTATAATTGGGCAATGTAAATATATGTTATTGTTTATGAACCATCTTAATAGCTGTGGAAGAAATGTTTTTGCGGAGGGAAGAGATCCGGATGTTTCCTGAGACTACAATTGGCAATTCAATAATTACTCCTAGCCTATGCTGCAAAGACACAACCTTACAGAGGATAGGCAAACTTACCAGGGGTGATTATTGAAACTTCTCCGCATTAGCCAAACTCTGCTCCTGTTAAGTTCAGTGGGCAGAGTTAGGCCAGTGCGGAACACTTTTGACAATCCCACCCACTACAGACTTAGGGAGAGATTCTCCTATAGTGCATGTCTACTGAATTAGACTTTACTGCATACAAAGCATTTGTTTACTAGGCCATTCATTCAATGTTCTATCAGAGGGAGACATTCTTATTTTCCTCCAAGGATACTTACTGTATGGACATCTACATGAAATCTTAGCTGGGGAGCCCCCCCCCCCCCCAAAAGTAATTGGTTTGATTCTGTTCAGTGCATTCATCTGAGCTTTCACTCTCAGTTCTCTAAAGTGGAATAATTTGTTTAATTTTAGATTGGGTTGTGGGTTTTTTTGAGATGAATTGGTGGTGATGGGAATTCTGAGTCTCTGTACTTGTGTGCTGAATATATGCACCTTCAGAGCAGCATGTTAGAAAAAGTTTTTATCTCAAATGACTAGTACAAGCTTTCATCTTGTATTAATGTATGTCATTACAGATTAAATGCCATTCTAATATGGCATAATCCACCATCTCTAATTGAATGGAAGGCTGCAATTCTAAGAAGGGGTTCTGAAATAACCCCCTTCCACAAAAGACCACTAACCCAAAGAGGAATTTTATACAATAGTCATGGATAGGATTTGCAAATCAACTTCCCTAATTCTATTGAAATGTTTTTCTCTTTTCTTTAAGGTAATTTATTGGTGTAATGCCCAAATCAAATGTAGGCATAATATTGTTTGGTCAAACAAGAGTCACTGATAGGTCTAAGACAGACACTGAAAATCATAATTAAAATCTAGAATGATCCTTATAATAATGAAATTGCAGAACTACTAACAGTATGGTATGTAATCTGTTGGTTAAATCAGCCTCTGTACTGGAAGACTGGTGGATAGCTAACGTAATGCTGATTTTTAAAAAGGGCTCCATAAGTGATCCCAGGAATTACAGGCCAGTAAGCCTAACTTCAGTCCCAGGGAAATTGGATTAAACTATAGTAAAGAACAGAATTATCAGAAACATAGATGAATATGATTTGTTGGGGAAGAGTCAGCACAGCTTTTGTAAAGGGAAATCATGCGTCACCACTCTATTTTAATTATTTGAGGGGGTTAACAAACATGTGGACAAGGGTGATCCAGTGGATATAGTGTACCTGGACTGTCAGAAAGCGTTTGACAAGGTGCCTCATGAAAGGCTTTTAAGCAAAGTTAGCAGTCATGGGATAAGAGGGAAGGTCCTCTCATGGCTTAGTAATTGGTAAAAGACAGGAAGCAAAGGGTAGGAATAAATAGTCCATTTTCAGAATGGAGAGAGGTAAATAACATGTCCCCCAGGGATCTTTACTGGGACCAGTCAGTTTAACATTCATAAATTATCTGGAAAAGGGGGTAAACATTGAGGTGACAATGTTTGCGGACAAAACAATATTACTCAAGATAGATAAGCCCAAAGGTGGCTGCAAAGAGTTACAATGGGATCTCACAAAGCTGGGTGACTGGTCAACAAAATGATAGATGAAATTTGATGTTGATAAATGCAAAGTAATGCACATTGTAAAAATAATCCCAAGTATACATATAAAATTATGGAGTCTAAATTAGCTGTTACCACTCAAGAAAGAGATCTTGGAGTCATTGTATATTGTTCTCTGAAAACATCTGCTCAACATGCAACAGCAGTCAAAAAAGCTAACAATGTTAAGAACCATTAGGAAAGGGATAGATAATAAGACAGAAAATATCATAATGCCACTATATAGATCTATGATATGCCCACATATGGAATACTGAGTGCTGTTCTGGTTGCTTCATCTCAAAAAAGTTATTAGAATTGGAAAAATTAGGAGGGCAACAAAAATTAGTAGGGGTATGGAACAGCTTCCATATGAGGAGAGATTAAATAGACTGGATCTATTAATCTTAGAAAAAAGATTGGGGGGATGTGATAGAGGTCTACAAAATCATGAATGGTGTAAAAAAAGTGAATACGGAAGTGTAACTTAATACACAAATCAGGGGTCACTCAATGAAATTAATAGGCAGCAGGTTTAAAACAAACATAAGGAAATACTTCTTCACACACTTCCCATAGTCAACCTGTGGATCTTGTTGCCAGGTCAAAAGTATCACTGGATTCAAAAAAGAATTAAATAAGTGGATAGAAAGCTGGCTAGATTGTCTGGCTCAATGGGTAGTGACCAACGGCTCGATCTCTAGTTGGTAGCCGGTATCAAGTGGAGTGCCCCAGGGGTTGTTCCTGGGACCGGTTTTGTTCAACATCTTTATTAATTATCTGAATGATGGGATTAAATGCACCCTCAGCAAGTTCGCAGATGACACTAATCTGGGAGGAGAGGTAGATACGCTGGAGGGTAGGGATAGGGTCCAGAGTGACCTAGACAAATTGGACGATTGGGCCAAAAGAAATCTGAGGTTCAACAAGGACAAGTGCAGAGTCCTACACTTAGGAAGGAGGACTCCCAGACACTGCTACAGGCTGGGGACTGACTGGCTAAGCAGCAGTTTTGCAGAAAAGGACCTGGGGATTACAGTGGATGAGAAGCTGGATATGAGTAAGCAATGTGACCTTGTTGCCAAGAAGGCCAACTTCATATTGGGCTGTATTAGTAGGAGCATTGCCAGCAGATCAAGGGAAGTGATTATTCCCCACTATTTGACACTGGTGAGGCCACACTTGGAGTATTGTGTCCAGTTTTGGTCGGTGGGGGAGGTCTAGGTTGGATATTAGGAAACATTATTTCACTAGGAGGGTGGTGAAGCACTGGAATGGGTTACCTAGGGAGGTGGTGGAATCTCCATCCTTAGAGGTTTTTAAGGCCTGGCTTGACAATGCCTTGGCTGGGATGATTTAGTTGGTGTTGATCCTGCTTTGAGCAGGGGATTGCACTAGGTGACCTCCTGAGGTTTCTTCCAACCCTAATATTTTATGATTCTAAGTTCATGGAGGATAGATCTATCAATGGCTATTAGCCAAGATTGTCAGGGGTGCAATTCCATGCACTGAGTGTTCCTAAACCTCTGACTGCCAGAAGCTGGGACTGGATGAAAGGGGATGGATTACTTGAATAATTGCCTAGTTCTGTTCACTCCCTCTGAAGCCGCTGACATTGGCCACTGTCAAGACAGGACACTGGGCTAGATGGACCATGGGTCTGACACAGTATGGCCATTCTTACGTAACATAAAGGGAAAGATCTTTTCTTCCACAACTTCATTTGTCCCTGCTTTCTCCACTCAGTGTGGACTATTACACCATCATACCAGAAAAATATTGAGTTACTGATTTAACTTTACTTGCCTTTCCCCATAACTAATGTTGTGTACAAGTAGTGGGCTATGGCTTAGACTTTCTCATGGCTCTCAGCTTACAAGCGCAATTGTAGTTTTTTCAGCACATTTTGGTTAGTTTTCCTTTGTCCCTTCAGGCAGTTGTCTAGCACTCTCTAAAACAATCCTGCTCTTCCCTTCCTCCCCCTGATGTATTTGGACTATGAACTTAGGTCTCAACTGGTAGGCTGTAGATGGTGGCTTTCCCACAATTTTGTGTTAAAAAGTGCTTCAGTACTGAGCTTCATTTGTTTTATAATATGATAAATCAGGAGAACTTGCTGACATCAATGAACTTCAATCTTTACTTCCAAATCTATTTGGCTTTCACCAAAATCATATTATTTCTTTTTGACCACACTTACACACAGACACAGCCTTACAAGGCATGTATATTGGTAATATATTCCTAAGCATGTTCTCTTCAAGATAAGGAAGAGGGTGGTGGGAGGTCAGGGCAGAATTCCAGGTGTCCTGGCAGTCTTCAGGCTGTTGATGGAATTACTTGTAACTTTTGAGATTGGATGATCTCCATTAGCAACCTGGGCCCTTGCCTGTCTCCCATTTTACTGTAGCAATTTTGTTGTCATGAATCTACTCACAGGAAACAGCTTTAGCATTCCCCAACGATTTCCCACAAAGTTCATCCCTCCTCACAAATGGGACATGCTGTACTACTGAGAACTTGCTTAAACTCCTTCTTTTCAAGTCCTAGTGGCTGTGAGCTAACATGAATCCAGGCCTTTTACAATGGAAGGAGAGAGTCACTTTGAGACCATGCTATTTAACTGAAATTATATTTTAGTAGTGATAACCTTTCCAATGACCCATGATGCTCAAATACCTACATAAAGTTAATTAAATGTGTTGATAAAGACAACTGATTTACCAAGGTCATTGTAGCTTTATTTAATTTTAGTTCATTTAGATCTTTTGTCTCGCCTACCTCTGCCATTTATGTCGTTGGTGTACTCCCTCCTATATTGTGGTTTGATGAATAAAATGATAGGGAATTAAGTGAATAAATATGTTGTATTGTATTGTAGCACTACTAAAATGCAGTCGGTAAATCTGCCCACCTAATGTTTGCATTTCTGTAAGAATTGAAATAAAACCAGTACAAAAAAGTAGATTCAATGGAACACCCAGAACTAGAGGTGGGCAGGAAACTTTTTCGTTGTCCCACCAAAATTTTTGAGACCTTAAAAAATCTTCCTGTCCCAGATTGGACTGAAGTGTCAGACTTGAAAATGTTTCTGGTTTGTATGAATTGAAGCATTTCAGTTTTGACTGTTAAATTTTTTTCCTCTATAATTAGCTGACATTTTGAAACCGTCATTTTGAACCAGAAAACAAGACTTTTTTTTTTTTAATTTGGAAAAGGCCAAAACAAAACTTTGCAACAATTTCAAATCTTTTTTCAATTTGTTTTTGTTTGAAAAACTTGTCAAAACGAACACCTTCCCGCAGACCATTTTGGTTTCAACGAATTGGCATTTTCCAATTAAAAAACATTGTTGGAAAATTACCAACCAGCTTTATCCAAAACTCTACAAAAAGGCCAAAGGCAGAGAGTGGCCTCCATTTAAAGCAAAACAAACAAAAAATCAGCAACAAATAAGGCCATTTAAAGAGGGAAAAACCCATTTTAAGTAGATTTTTAAGTTTCTTGCTAAAATGAAGCGCCTACTAAATATTTCAAATCTAGCATGTCAACTGTTCAGCTAAATGCAATATTTCCCACTCATTGTTCAGCTGAATAGATGTTTCTATTGGTGGAGAGTATGAATGATATTTCACCAGTAATTCTTATTCATCCAGAACTGATCACAAGTTGACTTTTCGTAACCGTTTATAGATCTGTTCCCTTTTCAGATAAAGGGATTCTTTCAAGAAGTCAGCCTTAATAATTGATGGCCATCGTATCCCATTATCTTCACCAATTAAAATGAATTGTGTTTCTTTATTCTAGAAAGGGAAAGTAATAGAAACTAAATTAGAATGTGCTGCTTCAGGCTTTCCATCAATTTATCAGCTAGCAATTTTAGTTGGATTGTGTTTGTCAGGAAGGGACAAAAGATTCATGACTCAAGCAGATCCCTTCCATTTCCAAAGAATAATGAAGTGTAGGGTAAATCGATGCTCCCTGTTTGGGCTGCTTGCCCTGGTACAGTATTGGGGGAGAGAGGGTATTTGACCTCCAGTGATTGAAAGTCTGATTTTAATTGGATTAGAAAGCCAAGTCTTAACAGATAATAATGCCTGCACATGTTTACAATATCTTAAATAAATGCTTTGTTTGACTGCTAAAGCAGATGCTTTGGCCTCTTTCTTTATTTGCTAATGTAATTCCATATTTTGCTTTTAAGATAATATGGAGGGAAACTCATTTTCCTTAACTTTGTGACATAATGTCACAAACAAAGAATGGCTGGCTACATTAGCTCAGACTTTGCACTTATAATAACTAGCACTTTTCATGTGTAGCGCTCACAGCTTCTTACAAGGGTGAATAACCACAACTATCTATACCCATTTTACAGATGAGGAAATTGTGGCACAGAGCAGCTAAATGACTTTTTTCAGCAAATGTAGCAAGTCGGAGTTCTTGACTCCTAGTCCACTACAATATCCACTGGAGTACTTTGCTTCCCTCTATAGTAATTACCTTGCATATACATTTAGATATATTTCTCCAAGGGCACCATAAAAATCCCTTAAATTAGAAAATATCTTTGGTGGATGGCATGCTGCTCTTGCAACCTGACATTAGTCATAATTAATTCACAAACCATATATGAATAGAAAAGGAAATTCAAAATGTTTAGCTGGAACATATAATGGAATGAAGAGAAATAAAGCATTTTTGAAAGAGAGTAATGAAACATTATAGTCGGAATATATCTTGTTTAGACAATAATCTGCCATTCCAGCAGAATAGCCTTGAAAACAAAATACATTATCTGAAGGATTTATTCTAGTCTAAAAACATAATGAATAAATAGCTCTTGTTGACTTGTTTGCACACACAAATTACATGGACGAGCATTGGGCTTGTTTTAAATACACGTTTATTCAGTCTCCATTATGGTCCTTGTGTGCTAGCAGAGTGGAGCTAATATGTTGCTAAATAAGGATGTTATCCAGAAGGCCTCTAAAATTCCTCTTCTGTTGCTTTGTCACTTCTTAAACTGAATTAATGTAGTTGCTTGTAGTAATGGTTTGCTTACTCTGAACTCTAGCACCAGAAAAACAAAGTGCATGAGTGACAAGAGCACTCACCACCTACATAGGCAATAGCTCAGACCCCCAAGCACTTTCTTCCTTCTATTACTGGTGTCTTCCTCCCCATCCAGCTCCATGTCCCCTCCTTCTTGCTTCCTTCATGCTCAAGAAGCACACTCATCTCCGCTCCACTTGCATATGATGCTTCTTCCCACTCACAGACTTTCTAGCTCCCCAGAGTTTGAACCCTGTGATGTGCTTCTTAGTTTTATTTAGACGCTGACCATCTCTGAGGAAAGCTCTGTCACCTTCTTCACCACTATTGGTATGTCCTTGTGTCATGCCCTGACATGTTTGCTGCATCTTGCCTCTTCTTTTGCTTCCTCCTCTCTTTCTTATGCTCCTCACTGACTCTCTTCTTCATGTGGCTTATCTAGTGTTGGTTTTTTTTTTCATTCTTGATTTTGCACTTTTTTTATGCCAGTTGCTCTCCTGCTTGAGCCAGTCTTAACCCTCCAGGAGGTCCATCAGTTTTGTCCCTTTCTCTCTCCTTCCCCTGCTTGCCCCCTATGCCATGTGCTACCATTTGTTTTAGTGACAGTAGACAGGATGCAGAAAGGTGTTGAGCAGCACCACCTCGTGGAAGGGAAGCAAACAAAGAGCTGGTGAGTGTGTGGAACATGGAGGCTTGGGAGGTTGTGAGAGGAGGGACGCTACAGAGGTTTTCATAGTACTGCTATGCATCCGTGCTTTCAGATGCTTGTTTAAATCTTTCCACTAGTTTTTTTTATTTATTAACAGATCTTTCTTTTATAACAAATCTTTATGAAACTTGTTTTACAACTTAAAAAGATTAAGCTTGATATCTACATAATTCTAAATTGGTCTACGTAAGTTCTTAAAGCTGTATTGATGAGGTCTGCTGTCAATAACTTTCTTCGCTAGTTCTATTTGTATTTTTTGCTTGCTTGATGTTGGTTTACTGCATACATTTTTGTGCATGGTTTAGAGGCTAGCCTTGGTGTAGGCTGTTCTATGTATTTTTGTGAGTAGTAAGAGGCTTGTGTGACCAGGGTTTAGATACTGTTTCCACTTGTAATCTTCAGAAACAAGACAAGAATTTTTAATGAAGTTTGGGATTCACAAGTGAAGAGGGCAAACTTGGTACATGTTAAACATTCTGTCTTCTAGGCTGTGAACCCAGGGCCGGTTTAAGGAAGTTTTGCGCCCTAGGCAAAACTTCCACCTTGCGCCCCCCCCCCCCGAACCCTGCAGCAGCTCCCCACCCTATCTCACCTCTGCTCCGCCTCCTCCCCGAGCACGCCGCCCCCGCTCTAATTCTCCTCCCCTCCCAGGCTTGTGGTGCCAAACAGCTGATTGGTGCCACAAGCCTGGGAGGTGGGAGAAGTGGAGCAGCGACGGCATGCTCGGGGAGGGGGCGTAGCAGAAGTGAGCTGGGGTGGGGAGCCCGGCGGCAGCTCCCCCCCTTGCCCCACCCCACCCGGCCCGGGGAGCCATGCGGCAGCTCCCCACCTCAGCTCACCTCTCCTCCGCCTTCTCCCCGAGCACGCCACCCCAACTCTAATTCTCCTCCCCTCCCAGGCTTGTGGTGCCAAACAGCTGATTGGTGCCACAAGCCTGGGAGGTGGGAGAAGTGGAGCAGCGATGGCCTGCTCGGGGAGGGGGCATAGGAACGCTGTAAAAAAAATTGGGGGCACCGCTTTTTGGCGCCCCCAAATCTTGGCACCTTAGGCAACTGTCTAGTTTGCCTTAATGGTAGCACCGGTCCTGTGTGAACCCCAAACCAAATCCATCTCACTTGCTTTCAATTTTTATTAGCTGAACAGCTATTACTTTATTGTTTCTTTGCCTGTTAAAATCCTTTGAACATGGGTTGCAAAGCAGTGACCCTAGATTGCCTTTTGGTTCCTCTGACTTTAACTTTTATGTATTAAATTCTATGTCCAGTTATACCTGTCTGGCCCCACTGAAGTCAAATGATGTAACTGGGACAAAGTCTGACCCATACCATGTTTGTTTTCTCAAACACCTGTGCATGTGAAAAGGCCGGTTTATCTGCTGCTCCTCCAATTTGATGTAATTCTATTAAACTTCCATTTGCTGATCTTCAGTCTTGTGATTCTATGTGCAGGGCATAGTAATGAGATCTACAGTCTTAGCAGTGGAAAGAGATCCTGTCTAAGGAACAGCCTAATTTCCCAGTGCCAGGGGTACATGTACCGCTTGGTATGTGCACTGGTCGGTCTTCACTCCTCAGTGGAAGCTGAGGATACTGGGCACCCAACCCCAGGACACTACCATATTTCTCTGTCCCTTTGACCCATGGTGCTGTGGTCTGATGTGTTGCCTAGGTCCATGACTAACTTTCTTCCCATGTTCTGTGCACTTCCCACATAATCACAGGAAAGGGGGCAAAGTGTCTATCTGCAGTCAGGTTTCAGAGGGGTAGCCGTGTTAGTCTGTATCAGCAAAAACAACGAGGAGTCCTTCTGGCACCTTAGAGACTAACAAATTTATTTGGGCATAAGCTTTTGTGGGCTAAATCCACTTCATCAGATGCATGGAGTGAAAAATACAGTAAGCAGTATAAATATTACAGCACATGAAAAGATGGGAGTTGCCTGACCAAGCGGTGGGTCAGTGCTAACAAAGCCAATGCAATCAAGGTGGACGTCACTCATTTCCAACACTTGACAAGAAGGTGTGAGGATCAGCAGAGGGAAAATTACTTTTTGTAGTGACTCCTCCACTCCCAGTCTTTATTCAGGCCTAATTTGATGGTGTCCAGTTTGCAAATTAATTCCAATTCTGCAGTTTCTCATTGAAGTCTGTGTTTGAAGTTTTTTGTTGTTGAAGAATTACCCTACTCTACTTGCGCTACATTGATGACATCTTCATCATCTGGACCAGAGGTCTCAAACACGTGGCCCATGGGGTTATTTTCTGTGGCCCGTGAGCCCCTCGCAGCTCCTCCCTCCCCCCGCCAGTGTTTACCTAGAGCGGCTTCGGCCGGACGTGCACCAGGGGCAGGGCAGGCTCCCTGCCTGCCCTGCCCTGCCCTGCCCTGCGCCGCTCCAGGGAGAGGCTGGAACGTGGGGAAGGGGGGCAGAGGGGCTGTGTATTTGTTGCTTCAGGCACCGCCCCCAGCAGCTCCAGTTGGCCGGGAACGGGGAACCGCGGCCAATGGGAGCTGCTGGGGGCGGTGCCTGAAGCAACAAATACACAGCCCCTCCGTCCCCCCTTCCCCACATTCCAGCCTCTTCCCAGAGCAGCGCGGGGGCAGGGCAGACAGGCAGGCAGGGAGCCTGCCCTGTCCCCGGTACATGCCGGGCCAGATCCTGCCCCCCAAACCCCTCCTGCAGCCGAGCCCCCTGCCACACCTTGCACCCCGACCCCCTGCCCTGAACCCCCTGCCTCTCCCCGCACCCCTCCAGCATCCCAACCCACTGCCCTGATCCCCTTGCCGTACCCTGCACCCCTCTTGCACCCCAACCCCCTGCCCTGAGCCCCCTGCTGCACCCTGACCCCCTGCTGTACCCCTCACCCCTCCTGCACCCCACACCCCAACTGCCTGCCCTGAGCCCCCGCCACACCCCACACCCCTCCTGCATCCCCTGGGGGCAGGGAGGGAGCAGAGTTGGGGTGGGGATTTTGGGGAAGGGGTTGGAATGGGGGCAGGAAGGAGTGGGAAGAGGTGGGGTGGGGCGGGGCCTCATGAAAGGGGTGGAGTGAGGGCAAGGCCGAGGGCGGCGGGGCGGGAGGTGTCAGTAATGCGGCCCTTGGGCCAGTGTACTAGTCCTCATGTGGCCCTCATGGTCATTTGAGTTTGAGACCCCTGATCTGGACTCATGGGAAGGAGGCCCTTGAGGAATTCCACCAGGATTTCAACAATTTCCATCCCACCATCAACCTCAGCCTGGACCAATCCACACAAGAGATCCACTTCCTGGACACTACAGCGCAAATAAACCGTCATATAAACACCACCCTATATCGGAAACCTACTGACTGTTATACTTACCTGCAAGCCTCCAGCTTCCATCCAGACCACATCACACGATCCATTGTCTACAGCCAAACTCTAAGATACAACCGCATTTGCTCCAATCCTTCAGACAGAGACACCTACACGATCTCTATCAAGCATTCTTAAAACTACAATACCCACCTACTGAAGTGAAGAAACAGATTGATGGAGCCAGAAGGGTACCCAGAAGTCACCTACTACAGGACAGGCCCAACAAAGAAAGTAACAGAACGCCACTAGCCGTCACCTACAGCCCCCAACTAAAACCTCTCCAGCGCATCATCAAGGATTTACAACCTATCCTGAAAGACGATCCCTCACTCTCTCAGAGCTTGAGAGACAGGCCAGTCCTCGCTTACAAACAGCCCCCCAACCTGAAGCAAATACTCACCAGCAACTACACATCACACAACAAAAACACTAACCCAGGAACCAATCCCTGCAACAAACACTGTTGCCAACTCTGTCTGCATATCTATTCAAGGGACACCATCATAGGACCTAACCACATCAGCCACACCATCACAGGCTTGTTCACCTGTACATCTACCAATGTGATAAATGCCATCATGTGCCAGCAATGCCACTCTGCCGTGTACATTGGCCAAACTGGACAGTCTCTATGCAAAAGAATAAATGGACACAAATCAGACATCAAGAATTGTAACATTCAAAAACCAGTAGGAGACCCTTCAGTCTCCCTGGACACTCAATAACAGACTTAAATGTGGCAATTCTTCAACAACAAAACTTCAAAAACAGACTTCAATGAGAAACTGCAGAATTGGAATTAATTTGCATACTGGACACCATCAAATTAGGCCTGAATAAAGACTGGGAGTGGATGGGTCACTACAAAAAGTAATTTTCCCTCTGCTGATCCTCACACCTTCTTGTCAAGTGTTGGAAATGAGTGACGTCCACCTTGATTGCATTGGCCTTGTTAGCACTACAAAAGTAATTTTCCCTCTCTTGATATTCACCCCTTCTTGTCAACTGTTGAGAATAGGCCACTTCCACCTTACTTGAATTATCCTCGTTAGCACTGACCCCCCCTACTTGGTAAGGCAACTTCCATCTTTTCATGTGCTGTAATATTTATACTGCTTACTGTATTTTTCACTCCATGCATCTGATGAAGTGGGTTTTAGCCCACTAAAGCTTATGCCCAAATAAATTTGTTGGTCTCTAAGGTGCCACAAGGACTCCTCATTGTTTTATCTGCAGTCACTTTTCTATACCTCCACTGTTCTGACACTCTGTGTGTGTGAGAGAGAGAGAGAGAGAGAGAGAGAGAGAGAAATGTAGTAATGCTATTTATAACAGGCCTTCCTTCACTGAAGCATTCAGGCTTCTGTACATCATAAAAACCAACTAAGCTACACTCCGAACACCGAGTATTAAAACCACCCTCTCTAAAGTTAAATTAAACTTTATTTTTCAAGGAGGAGAAAACAAAGTCAAAGCTGATAGCTGTTTCACTACCATTTCTGTTTAGGATTTTACAAGCATGCTGTCTATTTGCCATTATTACTGCCCAGTTCCCAATAAAAGGAAAGAGCTTTCCTGGTAAGCTATGGTGTATCAAGGGTTACAGCCCATTTTCAGACACCTTCCTCTCCCTGCCCCTTACAGGAGACAGAAGTTCATATATTTCCAAGTGAGTTGGAGTCTGGTGAAGGCAGCTCTTCCAGGAGACTTGTTATTGGGGGATTGCTGTGATCAGGCAGTCTATAAGCCCTGCAGCAATCTCCTCCTGGATTTAAATTTTTGCATTTGCCTCTCCTTCCTGTTTTGAACCATTTAAATGTGGGGTCCTGCTGTTTTTCTGGACTCCAAAGTATTTTAACACAGGCTTTCTTCTCTGATATGAAGCCCAAATACAGATCTGTTTTGCTTTTGGGTTTCTTTTTTAAAATTGAGATAAGCATGTGCAGCTTTATGAATCTTGTACTGTCCAGAAAGCTGTGGAAATTTTCATTTGGACGGGGTCATTAATCTTCTGAGACATCAAAGTCAGTTGCTGGGAGACTGACTGTAAAAAACAGGATTATAAACTTCAAAAGGTGATTACATAGCAAAACCTGATTAACTATTAATTATATTGTTTCTACGTAGTTGCTTTTGGATCTGCTTCTTTAGCTGCTCTGTGCAGGAGACTCTCATTGAAGTCAATGGGAGATTTACTAATGGACTGGCTGCTGAATGAGGCCTTTTATTTATAAAGAGAAGGGAAACCATAGGATTGCTGTTATGCTATATTCCTGAGTTAGAGCTGATGAGTTCAGCTTGCTCTGGATACCAAGTAGAGTCAGCAGAACAGTTCCATACCTTCCTACATGGTCTTAGTCTGAAATCTAGTTACAGTTGTTATGGCTGGGATTAAGGACAATGCAAATATTAAATGGGGAATAACTGGTTAGGCAGTAGTACTGCAGAAAAAGATCTGGTGGTTATAGTGGGTCACAAATTGAGTGAGTCAAAAGTGTGGTGCTCTTGTGAAAAATGCTAATGTCATTCTGGGATTTATTAATAGGAGTGTTGTATGGAAGATGTGGTAGGTAACTATTCTGCTCTATTCAGCAATGGCGAGGCCCCAGCTGGAGTACTGTGTCCAGTTTTGAGCACCACACTTTAAGAAAGATGTGGACAAATTGGAGAGAGTCCAGAGGAGAGCCACGAGAATGATGGAAGGTTTAGAAAACATGACTTATGAGGAAAGGCTGAAAGAATTGGGTATGTTTAATTTAGAGAAGAAAATATTTGGGTGCCAGGTGGGGTTGGGGGAGGGAATTTGGGTGCCGGAGGGGCGCGGAAGGACATAAGTCTTCAAATATATAAAAGGCTGTTATCAAGAGGATGGTGTTCAACTTGTTCTCCACAATCAAAGAGGATGGGAGAAGAAATAATCATCCCTTAATCTGTAACAAGGGAAATTTTAGGTTAGACATTAGGAACAGCTTTTTAACTATAAGGATAGTTAAGTACTGGAATAGGTTTGCAAGCTTGATTGTGGAATCCCAGTCATTGGGAGGTTTTTAAGAGCAGGTTAGACAAAAGCATGTCAGGGATGGTCTAGTTATACTTGGTCTTGCCTCAGTGCATGAGGTTGGACTAGATATACTCTCAAGGACCCTTCCAGCCCTACTTTACTATGAGTCTATGAAAATCATTTCTAAGTAGAGTCTGGAGTTCTCCAGGAAACATAAGCATCTCTTTAATTTTTAAATACATTTCACACTGTGTTCATTTTAAGAAGTGCATCTCATCTTTCAAACACTCAGCCAATCATTCTGTGCAAAATTGGTCTAGATTTTCTTTAAGGAAATCTCCCTTGGCCTTATCTTCTACACTTTTGTCACATATGCATAAATAATTATTTGTTAGACATAAGAAAATTTAGGGCACCCAAGAGAGTTATTTTCAGAGAGCATGTATTTTTTCCCCCCTCAAGCTGTCAATTTATAACAGATACATGGTACACTTATCTTCAACATATTGCATTTAATTTCTCAGCAAAAATGTATGTTTAATTTTTAATGAAAATCCTGTGTGTGTGAGTGGGTGTGATGTTGTGTATGGCCAGGAAAATAGGCAAATGTAATGAAGCAAAAATATTAATTCTGTGTCTTCAGCTTTTTACTGCATTTTAGAATGAACTTAAAATGCATCATATTGTTCTAGCTCTTGCTGTTTTCACCCTGTGTGAAAGCTAATAAATCTCATTCCTCTTCTTGTCTCAGTTTACTTCAATTTTTCAGCAGTGATCTGATAGTGGTTTCTAAATAAAGCTGCTGGAAAAAGAAGAAAAGAACTGATTTGAAATAGCAGTAATATTTTGGCTTATTTTCTAAAGTAACTTCCTCTTTTTAAGCTTTCACATAGAAATGTGACACTAGAGAACAGTAGAGATGGTAATCAAAGGCAGTTAAGTGATGCATTTGGCTTTTTTATTTTAAGTTTTTTAGAGATTTTATTATGCATAGGATCTCTTTGAGATTTCTTTTTTGACTAATCCAGTGTCTACATTGCAATTTAATAAATTCTGATTTCTCTTTTAATGGTGTTTCTTGCTCAGTTATCCCACCAACTCAAGGATGAAATTTGTCCAAATGTAACTGACCTATAAACATTATTTGTGCCCTCTGAACTGGTGTGACTTCTACCTCCCTCCTCCACCTTTGAATACGTAAAACACTGTCGAGGAACACGTAAGTAGAATGTAGGGGTCTGACCTTGGAGTCTTGATTGCTCATGCGAGTGGCCTATTGATTTAAAGTAAGTCAGGGCTACTCCTGTGTGTCAGAGCTGTTGGATCAATTCTAGCATTTGCACAATTGTTTTATTCTTGTACCTCTATTTAAATTTAATGTTGTTTTTTTTTGACTACTGACTAAAGATGACCAAATGGAAGTTGCCACAAGACATTATGATAAGAACCTAGGGGCTGTTGACACTTTTTTTTCTCTTTTGTCCCATATAATTCCTATGTTAAGAGTGAATTACTAGCCAAGTTCTACTGTGAAATCAAATCAATGGGATGACTCATGTGAGTAGGGAAGCATTTGGCTCTGCTACATTGTGCTCAGTGTAGCACCGAACCCTGCCCCCCACTTCACCAGAAAACTAATGGAGCTAAAACCTAGTTAATTAAAATCCTTTGCGCTTTTGCAGCACTATTCATTTTGAGGCTCATAGCACTTCACAAATAGTTGACGTTCACAACACATCTGTGAGACCGCTAAGTATTCTCTCAGTTTTGTAGATGTGGACACTGAGGCCATGTCTACACTACAGAATTAAGTTGACTGAACTTACATCTACATAGAGCCGCCACAGTAATTGCATTGCTTGTGCGTGTCTGCGCTTTGCTCCTTGTGTTGGCGGTGCGCGTCCTTACCAGGGGCACTTGTATTGATTGTGCTGTCAGTGTGGGCCATTGTGGGATGGATCCTTAAAGCTAGTAACAGTTGATGTAAGCAATGCAATGTCCACACTGACACTGCGTGGACCAAACTATATTGAGCTTGACTCTATGCCGCTCATAGAGGTGAAGTTATTAAGTTGGTATAGTAGGGCAGTTACATTAGCAGGAGAGAAATTTTAGTGTAGACACTGCTATAGTTAGATCAATGAAAGCTGCCTTGCATCAGCCTAATGCTATAGTGTAAGGCAGACCTGAGGCTGCTAAATAAGTTGCCCAAGGTAAAACAGCAAGGAAGTGACAGAGATGGAAACAAAATCCAGGAACCCTGATGATCAGTCACCTGACCTTACCCCTAGAGCACTCTGTCATAATTCAACACTTGACTTCAGAAATGTGGAAAAAAACAAAACAAAAAAAAAACACTGTTTTTGTAATTAGCAATTTTTTTTTTTAAACCACACCTAAAACCCAGACTAGAAATATATGTCCAGTGGGGCTGGCAACAACCTTGATTGGGCTATGTTGCTAAGGTCACTGTATCGCTGACCAATAAGAAGGTCGGCTGCAAAAATTTTCATTGGTAGCTTATTGCCAGTTTGTAAATAAATGGACTTCAAATGGCCACTATGTACCTGACACTTCTGTGACCAATAGCAGAGTTGTAGGTGCTCACAGGGGCCCTTGTTCCAAGTTGTATGTAAAAATGTGGTTGTGTCAAAAATCGATGTAGGCTCTAGAGAAAGCAACGTTCCCAAATATGCACTCATTTATCATTAATCAGCGAACTTCTGCATAAAGGCCAGGGGTGAAATCCTAGTTCTGTTGAAGTTAATGGAAACTTTGCCACCGACTTCAGTGGATCCAGGAATTCACCAAGATTTTTTTAAAAAGTCAATGCATAATGTTGGATTCCTAATCCCAAGTGCCCAGTAAGTCTGTCTGGAAAAAACCCTCCAACCTCACCAAGCTCATCATCAGAAGCAAACTCCCCACAGATCCAGGACCCAAGCTCCTCACAGCAGCACCGCACCCTGCCATAACAGATGCAAAACCTGCAAACATCTCTCCACTGCTCTGTTGATCAATACTCCCATAACACCCCTTTCAAGGTCTCTGGGTCCTACACATGCCTATTGCAATAGGTGGTGTACCTTATCTACTGCACTAAATGCCCCAATAACTATGTGTATGAAACGCCACTATCCGCTTGAATAAACGCACACTGAAAAATGGTAGACAAAAACACCACAGAACACTTTTTTCACAAAACAGTCACTCCATATTTGACCTCTCAGTCCTCGTCCTCAAAGGAAACCTTCAAAAGATGAATCTGGAAGCTTAAATTCATAACTTTGCTAGACACTAATAATCATGATCTTAATAAAGACAGTGGATTTATGGCTTCTTACAACAAGCTTTAACCTACTAACCCATCTTTTTCCTCTTATGACTGCAGAGGTGTTAATAGGCCACTTTACTTTGACTGGTTCCTTTGAATATGTGTTAACTGCTTATGCTAAACAATATATTCCACCTTGTATTTAGCTGTGACACTCTGGCTATGTAATAATAATAATAATAATTAATAAATGGAGATATACCTATCTCATAGAACTGGAAGGGACCTTGAAAAGTCATCAAGTCCAGTCCCCTGCCTTCAGTAGCAAGACCAATTTTTTTTTGCCCCAATCCCTAAATGGCCCACTCAAGGATTGAGCTCACAACCCTAGGTTTAGCAGGCTAATGCTCAAACCACTAAGCTATCCCTCCCACACTACACAGCTTTTAGTGATATGACTCTCCTGCCAACAAAAAACTTCCACACCCCCCCAGTGAGTGGCATTTGTGTTGTCGGCAGGAGAGTGCTCCTGCCGACAGCGCTCTGTTCACACTGGCGCTTGTCACGGCAAAACTTTTCTCTTTCGGGGGGTGGGGTTTAACACCTCTGAAAGACAAAAGTTTTGTCGTTCAATTGCCAGTGTAGACATAGCCTGAATATCTTTCCCAGACCTGAAGAAGTTTGTCTCTTTCACCAACAGAAGTCAATCCAATAAAAGATATTATCTCCCCCCTCCCCCCAGTCTCTTGTTCTTTGAATATATCAACCATGATTTTGAACCTGAAAAAGTCTGAAACTGCCTGCTACATTATAGCACTCAGTATTTACACACAAGTTTAGCTAAGAAAATCTGAAGGCCGGATGGACTGACAATAGCCCAACATTGCTAGTTTAAAAGTTATACTCATGACTTGGGCATTTCCTTCTATGAGTTGCTGAGCCTTCTAAGCTCCCATTCACTTTAGGAAAAGCTGAGGCTGCCTATTATCTTGCAGGACCGATCCGTTTGAGAGGGGTGAAAAGCTAGGGTAAAAGATCTTGTGGCTTGTAAGCTCTCTGAGGTGAGGGGGGAACCTAAACCAAATCTATTTTGATGTGACTTACATGAAGTCACTGGGCTGCTGTTAGTCTCTTAGATGGGGTCAGCGTCAGCCTGACAGTTACCTGTAAAAGAGGAATATAATTGCCATATATTCTATTAACCATTCGTAATAGGTCTTTCCATATATTGAACTGGATGATACAACATGCTTACAAAATGACATAGCCAATGTGCTGTGATTTAAACAAAAACACCCTATACTTTAACCCTGATAAATGTTAGTAGTATAAAGGAACCTAATATTATTCATGAAATACAGCATAATGAGGGGAGCCTGCCATTATCTGAGTACCTGGCTTCATTTGTATTGTGGCAGCTGTTGCTACTCCATTTGGTTCTCACTTAGATAAAACTCCCATTAATTTGAAAGGGAGCTTTGCTTGAGCCTAGTATAAAGTTGTACATAAACAACAATGGAGGAGTTGAAGAATATCTTCATTATTTTTAGTAGTAATATTATTGCTCAATAGAAAATGGTAATATGGAATGCCAGCCAATGGGAGTTGCAAAATTTCTAAAGAATTACCCTATTTATTTTCCACTAAGTAAATCTCAAGTCCAGCATACTGCATAACTAAAGAGGATGGAAATGAATACTTTATGAATGCAATAGAAAAGCATTTTAGTACAAGCCATGAATTTAAAGACTGATTTTGCATAAATAAGAGCATGTTAGGAGTACTTTCCAAACTAATAACAAGTTAATTAAAATGCTTTAGTACTGGGGAAAAAGTGGAGGTCAGAGAGGCTTGCTTTACACCTTTTTGGAGTTGAGCTGTTCTTCAGTGTTCTCCATGCCTGGCTGACAAATTTCTGGCATGGAATTAGACAGGCAACATCAGTACTACCACCTGCTGCACTTCCACTAGTCCTTGTAGGGTAAAAAAAAAAAAAGTCTGTCTTCCTTCAGTTATAGATGCCATGTAACTAGGGCTAGATGAACTGTTTCTGTTAAAATAAGCACTGTTCCAATTCTTTGTCCTTCACTTTAACCAGACACAAATATTTTTGTTTGTTAAAAACTGTTAGTTTGGTTAAGGGCCCTCTTTTTAGCTGGCTATCATTATTACTTCCCTATGGTATGGTCTCAAGGGTTGGGGGAATGGTTGCCAATGCAACCACCCTAATCCAATAAGGTATTCTCTCCAGGGTGCGATCTGTTGGCTTGCTCCCCTGCCTTTCCTTCCAGCTACACTGGCTTAGTGGGACCCAGTTTCCCCCTCTGATAGGGCGGGTGCTACAATGGAGTTAAAAGCTGCCGGCATCCTGGGGCTTCCCAGTAGCTTACATACCAGAATATATTGCAGGATCATGAAATCCAAGATGGTATAAGAATTTCCTCCCTTACTGCCTTGTCTGATGATAGAGGCTGTTTGCAAGAACCCTGTTCTGTAATTAATATTTTGTGTGGTCTTGTTAAGACTTACCCAGTGCAACAACTGATTGTCTTGATCACTATAGAATGAACTGCTAAATGGCAAGGAAAAAAAGACAGACCTCCAGTGTTACCGTTAGTGTTTCTTAAATGGCTCCTTAGATTTGCAAACTATTTGAACAGGAAATTTGTGATATTGCTGAACACTGAACTGGCAGCAGCAGACTTTGATGGCAGCATGTTCCTCTAACTCAGATTTGGCTGGTGAGCTAGAAAACCTTGCAGGAGCTATTTAAATAAGAATATGGGAGTTACTGGAATCGATTTTATTTTTGTTTTTTATTTTGTTTCCCACTGTTTGTGTGTGTGCACGCACACACTCGTTTTTCATAGATCTCTCCTTATTAGCAAACGTCATCAATACAAGGCAGTTCCTAAGAGGATTATTTATTGCAATACTTTATGCAGCCACCCTCCATTCATAAATATAAAGCTGTTCAGGTCACAGTGGAAGCATCCTGATACATCTTATGTACCGTTTAAACACAGTGTGATTTAGAGGGTAAATTAGCTAGGCTGCTTATTCCATTTAAGATTCCCCTTTTTTATCTTCCCTGACAACAAAATGGTACTAGGCATAAACTAGGATGAAACAAAAGATTTATTTGTATAAAATAGTGCTAAAATCTAGAGAAGAAAGTTCTTAAAAACGAGGAAGAACTTACATTTCTATTGCAAAGTTTTCCTTATGTATCTTTGAAGCTATGAATAGGAAATTAAACGGTCTCCCACCATGTAAAACAGCATTAAGCATGCCTTAAGATTGTTTAGTTCATCCAGTTCTTACCATTTCCACAGATCTCTTATCCTGGTCTCTCTGTGCTTTGTCAGTTTATTCTGTATGGTAGATAGAACTCCACTCTTCCACTGAGGAAGCAATCTCTCTAGGAGTTCAAAATCTCTCTCTCTCAATCCTGTTGTGGGCCCTCTTGTGCTATAGGCCAACAGAAATTCTCTCAGGTGTGCCGTCTCTTCACCTGACTGTTAATCCTTTCTGCTTAAAATCTCAACAAGACATGCTGCAGCCTGCAGTATGCTTTTATCATGGCAGCCCTCCAATGTCTACTAGAATGCCCCTGAGTTACAGGTTAAAATTTATCTATTCATGTTTATAAATTCCTGGCAGTGGGATGGGAAGATGACATTTCAACAGAATGCATACACAAGGCTAAAAGTACAGATTTGTACTAATAGCATAATCATTATGTAGTCAAATTAAACTGGTTTCCTGATGTGTCTCTGCACTATGGCTTCTGTTCTAGTTGACATTTTTGAAATGGATAGATAAATAATTTTATGGTTAATTCAGTACCAAGTGGCATCCAGTATACTTAAAGAGCCTGCAGAACTTTCAGAGAGATTTTTTTCTTCCTTTATTATCTGTTTTTGATATTAATGCAATTAAAACCTGAAGAAGATGGCAGTGCCCAACTGTCAGTCTGGTTGGCTTTGCACAGTACAGGTAATTTAAAAAAACAAAACAATAAAACAAATGTTGTATCACTACAGATACATTTAGCTGTCTGTAACCAGGAGGAATTTAATGCCTACGGACAGTTCCAAGTTGACAGCCCTGAATATTGAAATAGTCTTTGTGCCCACAGAACAGATACAGCATGTGCAAATTCCTTCATCTCTCTAGTCCCTACCCCAGCTGCTCCAATTCCTAGCTCTGTTTTGGTTTAGCGTGTTTTTGTTTTTTTAATTATTAACGCTAACTAAGGTGCCTATCCAACAGCTTCAGGCAGCCTAGCACTGTTTAAGCATGTAGAAATTCCAAATGTAAAGATGCTATGCAGCCTTGAACCACTCCCAACAAAATCCCACTCCATTAAATCAAAATAGCAAATTGATACCCCATTCCACTTCCAGCCTTACCCCCTCTTCCCCACACAAATGCTAAAGGCAATAAACAAGGATTCTAATTAATGCCGGCTGTTGTGATGTGGAACCTTCCCATTGGGAACGGGACTACTGGCCTCGTTTCAAATAGACTACTTAATTGCCATTAGATAGAAATATCAGGCCAAATCTTGCTTGCCTGACACCAGTAAGACCAAAACCATTTAGCCTATCTTTCAATCACTGCTGACCTGGGTTGGATTTGAACTGGTGGTCTAATGCTGAAAATCTCATTATCCCATTACCAATCTCTTGAGCTATCTAGTCTCTAATCCCTTCTTTTAAAAAAAAAATAAGATTATTTTTATTTAACTACTTGTGTCACATTTTAAGCATGCACTTTTGGCAGGTTTTGTTAGATTTTTTCAAGCTTTTTTGTTGTAATTTTAGAAATCAACTACAGGACACTAGCCATAAATAGGCAAGTATCACCATGTTCAGGTCTCAAACTTTAGATAATCTCAGTGTTAATATGTCTACTAATCTTTGAAATTATCCATTTAGCAAGCTCTGAGTTTTATACTGTAGACACCATGATGTATCTGCTAGTGTAGCTTTACTATACTTGTATACTTATTTACTAACATTATACAGACTTTTTATTTTTGTATCAACATTTATAAAAAATAACTAGCATCTGATAGTCTCTATTTATGTAGCTATTCTTCTGGACACTTGTTATGATTTTTGTTTTAGTATAATATCTCATGCCAAATAAAACTGAACTACCTTTCAATAAGTCACAACTGAGCTTGAAATATAATTTTTATGTGCTACTTTTATGGTAATGAAGATACTTTTGTCATGTGAAACTGTTCCAATAAGTCATTGTTTTATGCAAGTTGTGCTGGTATATAGTTACAGTTTGTGTCTCCTTTTGTTCAGTTCAACCCATCTCAGTAAATCAGCATAACAGTAGACTGTCTTATGCCAACAGCTGGCAGTAATGACTACTGATTTCAGACTAATAATGGTAAATGACAAAAATGCTGGCAAGCTTCTAATACCAGCAGTTGGAGATGATTATAAGTAGTCTTAAGACTGACACTTTAGATGACTATGTATATTACATAGTAACACGTTATTTGACTTTCCTATACAGATCAACAGATTGAATGTTGTTAGCATAAAAATAATAATTTCAAAGCTCTTGAGCACAAGAAGAACCTCCCAACACTGCAGTAATGTGTTTTTATATGATGTATTGCTGGTTTATATTTGCTAGGGGGGAAAGTTTAGAGTAATGTCTTGATTTACTATGAACAATAAAACATTCTTGTCACTTCTTCTGGCAAGAGCTGCAGATGGGGAATTGAAGTGAACTGTTTGTTCAAAATTAAAGATTTGTCTTCTTGTTAATAATGCAGTACTGGTAGTTATGCTGGAATAACATTGGCTTGTTGTACACACCTGAATTTATACTTCAGTAATAAAATACTTTTATGCTCACCAATGTATATGAGAACCAATGCTTAGTCTTTGGAAAGTGGAAGTGCTGTATATATTGAACTTCTAACAAGTTAAATTGATTTAAATCCAGATTAAAATAATTAAACCTGCAGTAAAAGTCATTCCCGATGTCTTCTTGTTGATTCTGAGGCCCATTTACTGCAGTGTGGGTGTCTTCATTTAAGAAACAATGCCCAAGAGCCTGTTTTGGATATTGGAGAAGTCATCCTCTCATAGATATTGCACAGAGCAACTAAGTGCCTGATCCAAAGTCCATTGAAGTCAATGAAAAGACTCCCATTGACTTCAGTGGGTTTTGGATTAGGCCCCATGTGCTTCTGTTTCCCAATGGTGTAAGTAGCAGTAGTTCTTAAAGGTATAAGTAAATTAGGTAAACTTAACCTGCGGTTACTGCTTACACATTGTTAAAATGAAGTTACCTCTTTCATATCCACTGGACTGAGAACTTTCTCCCAGAGGGAGAAGAGACACTGGAAAATATGTAGCTAATTCACTTTTTTATATGTCTTACAAAAAGGCTTAGCACCTGTACATGTAGTGAACCTGTAACTTGCCATTCTTAAACTTTTTCCTTCCATTAATATTAAAACTATGGATGAAATTCTAGCTGCTTGGAAATCAATAGTAAAACTCCTGTTGGCTTCAATGGGACCAAAATTTCACCCTCTATTTTTAATAGTTTCTTAGGTATAGATAGTTTATGTTTTCATACTTCCTAAAATAATTTAAGGGACATGATCCTTGGAGGCACTGAGCTCCTTCCAGTCTGATTGATGTCAACTGGAGTGGAGGCTGCTCAGTATCTTGCAGGACTAGGCCCTGAGGCCTCAGTTCAGCAAAGCTTGTGCTTAATTAAGCATGTGAGCAGTTCTATTCGAAGTCGACGGGACTACTCTCCTGCTTAGAGTTAAGCATGTGCTTAAGTGTTCTATTGAATCAGGGCCTATATGAATCGTTTAGCACTTTGGGATAGCCAAGGAATGCTAGGCTTGTTACTATCATTATCTTTGCCCATGTGGAATTGTTTGCAGGCTGTGCTGTTGCTGCATTGTTTCCTTTCCAGTACCTCGTGTTCTGTATGTACAAAGCACACTGTCACCAACAGACTTGCGCTCTCCAGGATTCAAAAATTGTAAAAAGCTTCAAATAACACCCCTCAGCTCCAAACAATTCTCCCTCCAGCATCTGGCAGAAACAGAATTAGGAAGCATACTGAAATTGCCCCCAAAGTAGGGATGGATGAAAGGTTTACATTTCCTGATTAGAACAAATATTGAATATCATCTCGGTCATGTGAGCCAGCTATTTTCAAATATTCACTAACAAGAGTTTAGGCTCACATGGAACTATAGCTGAATACTCCTCGTTCTTTCAAGCACTGTTGGAGGGGAACCTTTAGCACCGTGGAGTCATAAGGATCTCTCGTACACATGGCTCCAACCATCCTCAGGGATTGGGGGAGATGGTGTTCCATAAGCAGAAGGGAGTTCCATGCAAAATGGGATATGGATTTTTAATGCATTTATTTCACTCACTCACACACACTACTGTAATAATCTCTATGGCTGCAGTTGCATAGACATGCATGTTTATTGTTATTTAAACACAAAACAAAATTACCAAGTGTGTCCTATAAGATGCAGACTTGAGGTCCAATCATCCTAGGAAACATGTCATGGGGAGGAAGACCGTATAAAAGAAGGAAGGGGAGGAGAAATGAAAATGGCCTCATCCCCCAACGCCTGTGGGCCGTGGGCTGCTGGGTATGGAGGATTTAATGGTGTTAAAGGATTGTGGCCAAACTCTGGGTCCTCTTTCACCTTGAAACCTCATAGGGATTTGCAGCTACAGACAAAACGTAAAGGTTCAACATGATATATATATTTTAAACAAGAGCGAGATGGAGATTATAAGGCTTTGGAAGGATGAGGAGTGGCTCATTGTGAAATCGGTTGAAACCCAGTCAGTCTGACTTGTATACTTCCATCAGTGCCACAGTACGCACACCTATATGTAATATTCACCCTGTGGAAAGGACATTGCAGTTGTCCTCTTCCAAGCTGCTAACCTCCTTGGACACTGCCTGGCCCAGAGCTCCGATCACAAAATACGAGTGTATTTTGATTCATATAGTTACCAGAAAGAGACCCTAACTGCTAGTAGCAGAAGAAAAATGTGAAGCATCCTAACCAGTAAAAATACAAAAAAAAAAAAAAAAAAAAAATGATGTTGGCTGATCCATTTTTCCCTTCAGAAAAATGGAAAGCATCACATGTGGAATCCTTGTCATGTTGTTATTGTGAAAATTAACTTTTTAAGAATAGGGTGCCAGGAAGGTGCTCAGTATAATCAGTTCGGGGAGTACCTATTGAACTCTTTACTACAATTTTGCAGCCTAAACATGTTTTTAAGATTTTCTAATTTTAGACACATTAGAATTATCCTGCAGAGGCTTTGGTTGGTTGTTTGTCTTTTAAATCAGTAAATCCTCTGGAGTAGCAAGTAATAGCAACGGTGGCATTTATAATTCTGTAATGAGACAGCTCTGAGCTTTCATATGTTAGCTGTGATGCAGGAGAGATTTGTTTAACTGCATCACATACTGCACCTTATTTTATGGGACTAAAATAATTTGTGTTCTCCTACAGAGGAACAAGAAACCCCATAGGTCTCGATCTAAAGCCCATTGTAATCTATGGCAGTCTCTTCAATGACTTCAGTGGGCTTTGGATCAAGCCCATAGTGCCCTTCATTCGAGAATCTCAAAGTATTTTACAAACTGAGAGCCTTATAATGACCCCACTGAGAGCTACCAGAGTGGCTTATACTGCACTGGTAATAGTTTCTCGGTGCCTTACTGTATTGTATCATCAAATAATATAAACTGGTTTTAGATCACAGGCAAAATGCAGGGCTTGTCTAAACAGAGAAGTTACTTAAATGTGTGTTTAAAAAAAAACTGAGCTAATTAAATCTGACATCCCTGTGTGAACACGTTTTATTAGTTAAAAATTGGTTGTATTACTTTTGCTTTCATTTGTGGTCTTATCAATGCAAACTAACCCGATATAAGCCAGGTTTGTATCCACTTAAAAGTGTTTAACACACAAAGTTTCCATTTAATTAAAGTGGTTTAAAGTCAAACCTTTTATTTAAACCACTGCAACTTTGTGTGTAGAGCAGGCCACGCGGACTCCAGCAATGCAGGACTGTGCTTCAAAGCTGGAGTGCTGTTGAAGTTGAGGGAGTTCAGCACTTCGGGGTTGGTCAGTTTGCGGCCAGCTGGAGCATGAATCCAACTCTGCATTAGCCTTCTGTGCACTAAAGGAACCCTGCTGTTGCAAACTACCAGGTCCCTTCTGTGTTTGTATCTACCCCACTTTAAAACAGGAGTAGATCAAAGAGCACTAAGGAATGATTGGTGTCCATCAGCAGGATCAACCTGGGCACTCAGCCCATGGCAGGCTAGTAGGGATAGATTTACACCCCTGCTTGTTGCAATATTATATTTGTGTAGACAAGCCCTTGATCCTTACTAAGGCATAGCTCTCGCTGACTTCCACACAGATCTGAACATGCACATGAGCACAAGGCAATGTCTTGGGTTATAATCTGGTAAAGCACTTAAGTACATGCTTAACTTTAAGTCTCATTGTTTAAAGAATGACTTAATTACTGATCCTTTGGCCAACTGACTTAGTGGAAGGGATGGGGTATCAATTTAAAACAAACAAACAAACGCCTGCTTAAAACTGAGTGACAATCTATCATACTCATCCAGTGCATTGTGACAGCTCTTTTTCCCTAATTGCTTGATGGTGGATCAGTGATTGATAATCTGCAAGGACAATTTGAAAGCACACATTTTATTTTTGTTCATAAAATTATTTTTCTTTTTGGGGAAAGTAATAAACCTTAATCTGAAGATTTCATCAATATTTCTCTTTATAAGTGAAGTGCTTTCTTGTTTTTTGATTAATTTCTGTTGTAAATTTGTGGATGGGTTGACCAACTTCTAGAAATGACCTTGTGAGAACGGTAGGCTTGGGTATATTTGTAATCTGCCTAACATCATGTAAAGAGCTAATAATGGATCTCTTGTAGTAGAAGATGATGAAATGCCATGGTGCTACTGCTATGCATTATGCTGCCTTTGAATTTTGAACAACTTTTGCACTGTGAAATATCTTAACGGTTGTACTTATTTGGAAAAAAATACCAAATCAGTATGTATTGGGTTATATTATTTAAATTATCTGTAATTCAACATACACTTATAGGACCATGTTTACATTTTCAAAAATCCAGTGTGACACAGCAGTCGTCTTTTTACAAATCAGCATTGCCAATATTTAGTTGTTAGCAGTGTCTCATACCATAGTTCCCCTTATATTTTGGAACAGAAAATAATTGTGGTAATTGGTGTGGCATTTATTGGTAAATATTAACTTTTTGGTGACAAAATTTGTATTTATCATTCCAAAATATAGGTGTTAAATCACGAAAAAATCATTAACATCCTCTTACTTATATGCTGATGTGGAGTGACTTTTTATATCCTCTGCATAATTTTAGTCTAGCAAAGTTTTGCTGATCAGTGTATAAATCAGGCAATTTTTGATAAATCAAAAGCTTAAACACACTGTTTAGGGTCAGCATTAATTTTTATCTCTCAGTTCACCCAAGTTGTATTAACATTTGAATTTCTCTCAATTTAGAGGAGATAAAATACAGATACATTTCTGAATTTGCGTTGAAATTACATTTCTGACTACACTGAGGACAGTTTAAATGGAAAGGGTTTGGTTCCACAATTCTTTAGGATTTTCTTTTTGGATCTGATTCAGTGTACTTTTCTCATGTAATGCACAATGGTGCAGAAAGAATCTGTCTTTTCATTTAACTACTTACATGGGCACTGTTGCCATAATATTCCAAGTATTTAAAAATAGAGATTATAATAGTCTCTTTTTTTCCTGTCCCAGACTGTAGGGAAATGAGCTTCACTGGTTCATTGGATTCTTGGTTGTTTCCTTGTTTGTGTTTCAGTGTGGTTGAGTATGTGTAACTGTGTGTTTGAGGGAAAACTAAGCTGAAGATTTGAGTTCCTGCATTTGGGTCTTTGGTTCATTGTTATCTCTTGCAGGAGGCATTCCATAGCTTAGGTCCAGCTTGTGTGAAAATTCTGTTACTCTTGAGTCTCCCCCATTGGTCGACAGTTTCATTGTTTCGTTGAAATGTAGCTATTGTGGGAGGAAGAGCCACTGTCTTTCCTAGTAAAGGTTAGTCCCATGGAGGGCTTTGAATATCATGATAGACACCTTGTACCACACTCTGTATTCAGTGGGAGCTAGCACAGCTTGCAGAGCACTGGGTTATGTTCACAGCTATCTGTGCAGCTAAGCAAATTGGCTGCTGCCATTTGCGTATTATGGAGTACAAAGGGATGGGGTACAATCTTCTAGTCAGTCACAAAAAAATTGGTAACTTTTTTCTTTTTAAACCACCATAGCTATTTGAGCATCCGGTAGCCCTGAGGAGTCCAAGGAGACCCCCTGACCCCCTGAGGCTGTGGGCCAGCTTAAGTCTGAGGCAAAGCTGAGAGATGTTACAGAGGAGGCAAATTCTTCAAAGCACTTTCCTCTTCTGACCAGCATGACTTTAATCTTAGCTGGCAAAAGTTGAACCCCGCTGCTTTTCATCAAGGAACCAGGCACTTGGAGAGCTGGGAAGTGGTGCTGTTTGTTTGGTGTATATGCGTAGAGCCTGGTGTTGGGTGTGTTGCTGGCGCTTAAGCCTGTGTTGTCTCGCCAGCTTTCCCAACAGCTTCAAGACCACCTTGAATAATTTGGCAGAGAAGATTGAGCCTTGCATAACTGCACAGCAGAGGATGGAAGAAGAGTTGCCCATAAAGACTGTCTGAGAGAAGGACCTGAGCTATTTCCTGGTGTTCTTCATTCTTGCAGCCTTTCGGAGGCAGGGCAGGAGTGTGTAATAATAATCTTTTCCCAAATGTTGCTGAGATCCTGGTAGGATGAGTACAGCCCTTCTCCATGGGCAGAGGGAAGTCATTCACCAGAGGAACAAGTGCTGACGTAGTTCCTGTTTCAGGATAAAACATGGTACTGAGATGGATTCAGCATTCTGGCAGTTAACAGGAGTTGGAAGCTGGTTTTATTGGTATTTCAATTAGCTTCCTTAGAAAAAGGTTAGACACCTTTTCCACCTGTAAGACTTACACATTGTTTCTTGCCTCTTCTCCAGGGGGAGGAACTCTGAGGTCTCTCTTCAACTTGTATTTCCAGCATGGAGATCAGCATGCTCCTGACAGAGACACTGAGTTGTCCCCTGTTAACTTTAATTAAATGTTGTTCAGTTTTGTTTTATTTTGTTTGTTTTGTTTTATTTTTCTAAATTCCAGACCATAGGGTTTCATTCAGTGGCCCTGGCAATTGACTATCATGGGGTAACTAATCCTAACTCATGAATTGGAATACTTTTCCCCCCTTGGAGTTTGAATTCCTACCTTTCACCACACCACTGGGCGTATAGTATTCCTACTTCCATTATCCCTATTAGCCAACACGCTGGGGGTTAGGGCTCAACAGAATAGTGATGTTCTTTCAGAGTATTGTTCAATTGCTGACAGACATTGCTGTGCTCAGTTACTCCTAATAGCAGACAGACAAAAGGTGATAATGCTGTATTGATATACTCCAAAATATTGCCGGATTGCAGCTGGGATCAAGGTGACTTACCTGTGCCTTGCACAAACTAGACATAGGGTAAAAGTCTATGCAAAGTGTGTCACTTATTTTGCTTGTTATGAAAAAGCTTTGTATACCCACTCAGAAAAAGTATAAATTGTCTTCAGCTGTTTTTCTGTTCTCCGGGATTAAAACCTCATCTGATTCCTTTGTACTGGAATTGGGGCCAACCTGCTCTTGACTGTGGTGCCAGTTCATTCTACAAATCTGTGGATATAGCACAAACCTTCCATGCCCTGTATTATCATCTTAAAAGGTTTATATGCTTCCTGTGCAATATATACTGTCTTTGGGGCATCAGTAAGGGACCACGAACCTTGGCCTCCTCTATGCCCATTGTCTGGTTTGGTACATAAATATCAGTCTGTCTCTTTATGTGGAAAGGAATTTGTGGCTCCAATACAGTATTCCAAGACAGTATTCTTTTTGCTGTCACTAACAAAAACAAAACTTCCTGAAGGAAAGATGGCAACTGTAATATTATGTATGCTGCCAACCTTGGGCTGGCATCTGTTTCCTAGAGAAAGCAAGGTACCACTTTGTAAGTGGGCACCATGCCATACTAACACACAGGTAGGCATGCAAGCAGCCCACCAGTCATATTTGTTGTTAAGGATATTTGTGTGATTATAGATGCCTAGATAGAATTTCTGTTACAGCAGTCTGGCTAAAATGTCTGTGCTTAGGTTATTAGGGGATATATCATTGCTACTGCCGCTCAGAGCTGGATTAACTTCAAACGTCTAAAAATAGCTTGCACAGCCAGGAAAAGCAAGAACATTTTTTTTCTCTAGTGAATCAAGTGTTCTGAAGGGGGGATATAAAAATTAAATCTTCACTGCTTCTTTCTCTGTGGAAATCTTACATAGAACTGGTTAAACAATAGGACACACTGTTGTATAGGTTGAAAAGGCAAAGAACTTTCCACCGATTTTACAAAATACATGATGGTTTTAAATGGACTGTGTTAAATTTAAAATGAATTTAGTCAAGAAATACTCTCCACATGTTCCTGAATTTGTTTCTTTCAATCCTTGGTGTTTTCACCTTTCAAATACTGGAATCCATAAACAGTTGTGCTGTCCCCCTACTTTGTCACTGAGCCAAGCTATTCTTAGTTAGCTCTTTCATCATTTCTTCATAATTCAGTCCTTCTGGAACATTTATCATTTATAACAACACTTACATAGATCATTTTGTGTTGCTCTTTCAATTCCTTCCAGTTGATTGCTATCCTTCTGGTAATGTTGTACCAGAATTTAACAGACTATTTAATGTGTGATCTCAGAAGAGCTGTAGAAAGAGGGACTATTGCTTCTTTTCTCAAAAAGCCCCATATCATGCATATAAAGCCAATGGCTCTGATTTCTTCTTTTATACCTGTATCACACTGGAAACACACATTTACTTTTTCACCATCACCCTAGTTTCTCTTTTAGCATTATTGTTTCCCAGTTCCCGCCCCCCTCTGATGATCTGTTTCATATTATTTTCGCCCAAATACATTAACTTGCATTTTTCCAAGTTTCATTTTGTTGTCTTCAGATCAATATTTCCAATCTTTCTGGTCCTTTTTGTGATTCCTGATCCAAAAGTAGCATTTGCAATTCCGTCTCTCAATATTATATCGTCTATAATTTCTTTGTTAAAAGAACAGGAGTACTTGTGGCACCTTAGAGACTAACAAATTTATTAGAGCATAAGCTTTCGTGGACTATAGCCCACTTCTTCGGATGCATATCAAAAAAAAAAAAAGCTTATGCTCTAATAAATTTGCTAGTCTCTAACGTGCCACAAGTACTCCTGTTCTTTTTGCGGATACAGACTAACACGGCTGCTACTCTGAAACCTGTTCTTTGTTAAAGTTACTTATTAAATTGTTTTTATTAAAAGGCCACATTATAAAGAGAAATGGGCAAACTCATCTGAACAAATTGTGAATTAACTCAACCAATGGAAATTTGAAAGTTCAGCTGAAACTTAAACAATATTAAGTTCACATTTGCCTTCTGAGGTTAAGGCTTGGGGGTTAGTGGAAGGCGGAGAGGGCTGGGATAGGAAAATCTCTAATGGAGTAGGAAAATATAGGTGCAGTCTACAAGCTGCCCAGATGTGTTGGCCTAGGAGGGTTGGATTCTATCTCAGATGCATTGCACAGGCTTGCAGGATCAGATCCTTAGCCCTCAGTCATGCAAAGACTGAAGCACATTCTTAATTTCACTCACTGTGAGCAATCACATAGAAGTCAATGGAAGTATTCAATGTTGTGCAAGTCTTTGCAGGATAGAGCCCTAAGACTGTAAGCTCCTCTTGTCTGTAAAGAACTATTCACTCCTATGGTGCCATTAAATAATAAATTAAGTGAAGGTGCGCACGTTCATCTATGGGTAGAATCTGGCTGAGTGTTTATCTATTTAAATTGGATTTTGTCCCTTAATCCTTTTTTCTATTATCCTGACTTGTAGTCGTGCAGTACACAACAGCTCAGACAGAGTAGTTACCAGCAATGGCATTTAAATATACTTTGACTCCATACTCAGATTCAACAAAACAAACAAACACCTCTCACTATTGGCAAGTTGGAGACCCTTGCTCTTGCTGTACTGCTTCAGAACCTATTCCTCTAGAGTAAAGTAAACCTCTTTCAGCGGTTGATAATGAGAGAACAAAGATAATGTAATAAAAAGGAATTACTTATCCTAAACATATATTTTCAGTTAATGAGATTTGGAATCGCTACTGGCTGTTGGGACAGACACTGTTAAACATTCAGCTGTCCGCTGGGAAGAGTAGTCACCTCAGGTCACTGGGAACTTCAACGATTTTCAGAATCATGTATTCAAAGAATTTCAGAGTGTAAATAAAAATTTTGGTAGACTTTTATGACCGGAGAGAGTTTCAAAAGTAAAATTTAACTTCGAACATCTTGTGATGATACTTGCTGATTAAAATCAAGACAAAAGCTGTGGAAAACTGAAATGTGGTTCTTGAAGAATTTTACTGCAGAACTCTTCAAGTTTTATTTAAGGCTGCAGCTGTAAATTATCCCCTCATTTTTTACTGTATTTAGAAACTGATTTCATCTAAACAAATTATGTTATGAGAAGTGCATCCAAAACTTTTAATTTGTGTTATGCAAAAAGTACAAATAACAAAAACAGGACTTTTCCATCAGGAACGTATCAGGGTTGCATACAAATATCTCCCCCCACTTGGGTTAAATTGAAATAACAAAGTTGCCAACAAAACTATTTTCAATGCATCTGGTGCAAAGGAACAATGTCTTCAAGAAAGGCCTCCTTTTAAACATGAGGACAAAGCCAGAAGACAAATCATTGACTAATAGTAAGGAAAAATGAAAGTAAAGAGAAATGATGGAAGTAGGAAATATGAAGAAGGGGGAAATATATTATCTCTTTCCATCTATGTCCATTTACAGATACATCGAGCCAATCAAATTATTATTAGGGAATAAATCTGACATGTAAATCATGTTCTGTTGCACAATTGTAAAATTCTTTTAGCTTTGTTTGTGCTTCATATGTTTTGCTCCCCATTCTCCCCCTGTGTCCTTGAACCTTTGCTGTTCCTTATTTTGGTCTGGAAGTGACAATGCTATAAAAGAGGCTGCTGTCTTGCTACTTCCAACCTTTCTGAAATCAGAAAGTCTCATGCATCCCTATCTACTCAACCTGATGAGGTTCATCCAGACCTATTTTAAAAGGCAGAATGAAAGTTGATTTTTTTTTTTAAATAAATAAATACAGTCTTAAGAGAAGAGACACGTAATGGCTGTGAAGAGGGATCATTGTACTGTTTTGCCAACCTTTCTCACAGGATCTTTAAATTACAGACCAATTCACAAAGTATGTGTGTGTTTAATATGATTCTTCAGGTGACTATTGTGGACATTAAATACTATGGACGATTTAAGTGTTGCTTTCTGGAGCAAGGGGGTGTTTAAAGCTGCAGCCCTGAACAAAACAGGGTATAATGTAGTACTCAGATATTATAGTGATGGTGTGGGGTGGGTGGTCCCTATATAACTACAGAGATAAAATTGAATGTGCAACCAGAACTTAAAGCATCAGTGAAACTGAACATACAGCACTAGGTCTCTTGCTCTCTTCATGAGAGAAGATAACGCTAGGGCTATTGAAATCTCTGTTGAATGTTGGATCTGTCTGGATAGGATGCTGAAAGGGATTTTATGAACTAATTTCCATTTTTGATTTCTTTGTTATGTAGTCCTCTTTTCTGTACATTTTCAATACTTGAATTGTCTTCAACATTTAGAGAATGGATTCAGATTGCCCTCTTTTAGTGGTGTTTTTTTATATTCAAACAAAATGTTTGATTTCTTATAAAATCCTTATCAAATTACTGTTCAGAGCTGGAAGGAAACTCGTTTGCAAGTCGACACTATATTCCATATGCTACTTGCTAATAAACAGCAACAGTGAAGAATTGCTCCATTTATAGTGACAAGCTTGATTTTATAATATACTCCACAGCTTATTCTTGGCAGCTTTTTTCACAGTCTGAATAAAAGCAGTACAGCTTTTTCAGAACAAACATTCCTTTTCAAAACTAAACCATCCTTGTCCCCACCATGCATGCCCTTTCCCACTCTGCTCACTCTCAGGAGGAGATACCTAGGAAGGACATAATCAGCCCATGACAACACAATCAAATGGTAGCAGTAGCTGGTGTAAACCGTGAGTTGAGTTTTAAAAATCAAAGGATTGTTCGGTAAATGGCAGAATCAGTATGTGGTTTAGTGACCAAATTGAAAAACTGAGAGGAAAAAAAATTGAAAAACTTTTCATTCAACTTGAAATGAATTGTTTTGGTTGATTTTGTTTTTAACCTTATTATTTAAATAAAATTGAAGTAAAATTAAAAGGTAATTTTGAATAGAAAAATCCAAACTGTTTTGAAAATGCCAAAATGAAATGTTTCAACTTTTTTTGGAATGTTTTTGTCATTTGGCAAATTTGTAGAATGTTTGTTGAACCAAATATGCATTTCTGAGCCCCACCACATTATAAATATTGGGCCTGCTAGCTCAAATTTGGTGTCCAGAGTTGTGCTTTCTGTACATGCATATGAGAACACAGGAGCGCAAGGGACTTCCTGGGTCATTGAGGCCAGTCCAGCCACTCTGAGGTAACCATGTCATATAATCCCTTTTATAAACTTATCAAGCTCAAATTTTCACAGAGCCTTTCATCCAATGCCCTCAAAGTGCTTTTTTGGTTAACCCTCATAACTGTCCCTCCAATGAGATAAGCAGCATTATCCCTATTTTGAAGATGAGCAAATAGGAGTGAGGAGAAATGCAATGAATTGCCCAAGGTCATACAGTGTCACAGGCAGAGTCAGAAATAGATTGAGGAATCCCGACTCCCGGTCCTCTGTTCTTGCCCCTAGCGCCCACACCCTTTGACATCCTTGATTAAATTTAAAAGGAATTGCCTGAGTTCTTAATGGCCATAAATTATTGTCGCTATTATGGCCACTCTTTCATATGTGTTCAGCCTGCACTCGTCCTGCTAGGAAGGCAGATAAATGATTCCCAAGGGAGCTGATGTCAATGTTCAGTCTGTAAAGAAGCCATCAGATCAGCACAGAGCATAATGCAGTAAGAATCCATTGTATTTGTTTGGCTTAGACCTATAGGTATGATCAGAATGACAGAGCTTTGGGGTGGGTTTTGTTTCTTAGTATAACTCTTTTAGAATTAAAGCTGAATGCACTATATCATTAGCCAAAGTGGAGGAAATGTTTCTTACTGTCTAAGTGCTTGAAAAGTCTGATATGAAATGAATATTTTTACAGTTAAATATACTACAGAAGATTCTCTTGTTCCTCATTAGAAAGCTAGAAAACTACTATGAATACATTGTCTCCCCATATCATGGGTTTTAAAAAGCTTTGGGAAATTAAAAGTTCAGAAAGTCCAATAAATATTGCCTTTTGATTTCTTGTAAGATACATTTTCCCCCCAAACTCATTTGATGAAAACCTTGTAAGGCTAATTTGGTGCATACTAAATAGAAAACCACAGCAACAGTGCTCTCCTGTGTAATTAAATTAACACAAGATAAGGATTTCTCCAATGTGGTTGCTGAGCTTGTATCTGGTGCAGGTCTGCCCATACAAAAAGGGAACGTGAGAAAGGCGTGAGGAAATGTGCAGGCAGCAGACTGAACAGCTAGCAATCTTAATCTCTGATATTGATATGAACTTTGCAAACCATAATAAAAATGACTTAGGCTTAACACTGCCCTTGGGTAGCTTTAGTATACATAGAAATATAGGGCTGTAAGAGAAGTCATCAAGTCCAGCACCCTGCACTAAGGCAGGACCAAGCAAACCTAGACCAACCAGTTCTTAAATACCTCCAGGGATTCCACAATCTCCCATGGAAGCTTATTCCTGATCTTAACTGCCCTTATAGTTAGAAAGATTTCCCCCTAATATCTAACCTAAATCTCCCTTGCTGCAGATTAAGCCCATTTCTTCTTGTCCTACCTTGAGTGAATATGGAGAACAAATGATCAACATTCTTTTTATAGCAGTCCTTAACATATTTGAAGATTATCAGGTTCCCCCCACCCCCAGTCATCTTTTCTCAAAACTAGCATGCCCCATTTTTAAATATTTCTACACTAGTCAGGTTTTTGAAAATTATTATTATTTTTGTGGTGCTGCTTTGGACTCTCTCCAGTTTTTCCATGTCTTTCTTAAATTATGATGCGAAGAATTGGACGCAGTACTCCAGCTGAGGCCTCACTAGTGCTGAGCAGAGCAGGAAAATAACCTCCCTTGTCATATATAAAACACTCCTGTTTATACCCCAGAATGCTATTAGTCTTTTTCACGGCTGTATCACATTGTTGATTCACATTCGATTTGTGATCCACTATAAAACCCAGATCATATTCTGCAGTTAGTGCAGTACTACTGCCAGCTAGTTATTCTCCATTTTGTAGTTGTGCATTTGATTTTTTTTCTTCCTAAGTGAAGTACTTTGTACTTATCTTTATTGAATTTCATTCTGTTGAATTCAGAACTATTCTCAAATTTGTCAGGGTTATTTTGAATTTCTAATCTCGTCCTCCCAAGTGCTATCAACTCTTCCCAGCTTGTTGTCATTCGCAGATTTTATAAGCATACTCTTCACTCCATTATCCAAGTCATTAATGAAAACATTTGAGTATTACCAGACCCAGGACAGACCCCTGCGACATCCCACTGGACGAGTCCTCCGAGTTTGACAGCAAACCATTGAGCATGGTCTTTCAACCAGCCGTGCACCCACCTTATAGTAACTCCATCTAGATTGCATTTCCCTAGTTTGCTTATGAGACTGTCCTGGGCGACTGTGTCAAGTCTTACTAAAATCAAGATATATCACATCTACTGTTTCCCTACCATCTACTAGGCCAGTAGCCCTTTTAAAGAAGGAAATTAGGTTGGTCCAGCATGATTTGTTCTTGTCAAATCCATGCTGGCTATTCCTTATAATCCTATTATCCTTTAGGTGCTTACAAATTGATGGTTTAATTGTTCCAGTATCTTTCCGGGTATCGAAATTAGCCTGACTAACTATAATTCTCTTTGTCCTCTTTTTAAAGATAGGCACTGTTTGCCCTTCTCCAATCCTCTGTGGCCTCCCTCATCCTGCCTGAGTTCTCCAAGCTAATTGCCAACTGTTCTGAGATTGCTTTGGCTAGTTTCTTAAATTCCTTAGGATGAAATTCATGACACCCTGCCGACTTGAATACATCCAATTTATCTAAATATTATTTAACCTCTTCTTTTCCTATTTTGTCTTACGCTCCTTCCCCCGGTTGTTCATATTAATTGTGTTGATGGTCACCATTAACCTTTTTTAGTGAAGACTGAAGCCAGATAGGCATTAAACACCTCAGCTTTCTTGATGTCATCCATTATTAGCTCTCCTTCCCCGCAATAAAGGACATGCTCTTTCCTTCATCTTTCTCTTGTTCCTCATGTATTTAAAGGCCCTCTTATTATTGCCTTTTATGTCCCCTGCAGGTATAACTCACTTTGAATCATAGCCTTTCTGATTTTGTCCCTACATGCTTGTGGTATTCTTTTATATTCCTCCTTAGCAATTCATCTATGTTTCCACTTTTTGTAGGATTCCTTATTCATTAAAGAGCTCCTGATGGAACCATATTGGCCTCTTACTATTCTTTCTATCTTTCCTTCACATGGGTATAATTTACTGCTGTGCCTGTAATATTGCCTCCTTGAGAAACTGCCAGATCTCCTGAACTCCTTTTATCCTTAAATTTTCTTCCCATGCAGGGGTGTGTGCAGGGATTTAAATGGGGGGGGCACTTTAAACACTGCCCCCCCCAATCACCCCAGCGCCCTGCTGCCTCTCCCCATTGTCCCAGGCTCCAAACACTTACTGGAGACTGCAGCGAGGAAGGGATGGGGCTCAGCAGGCTTCCCGGGCCCCCTCTCTCAGAACTCTGCTGCTCGCCCAGCTTCCCTGCTCTGGGCGCCATCTAGTGAGGCTCAGCAGGAGCATTAGCTGCAGTGCCTTTCCGAGGCACGTTTCTTCAACTGCGCTCAGCCAGACTCCCACCCAGAGCCGGCTCCAGGGTTTTTGCCACCCCAAGCGGCGGGGGGAAAAAAAAAAAGCTGCGATCGCGATTGGCAGCACTTCAGCATCAGCTCCACCGTGCCGCTTTCTGAGGGACCTGCTGCTGAAGAGCCAGACGTGCCACCCTTTCCCCTTGGCCACCCCAAGCACCTGCTTGCTGTGCTGGTGCATGGAGCCGGCCCTGCTCCCACCCTGGCAGAAAGGGGGGAGGATGAGCTCATGGGAGGGAATTCCGGATGTGGGGGCTAGGGCAGAAGCTGCAGGCAGTAGCAGAGATGATTATTGAGAGGGCTTGCCCCCTCCCTCTGTCCCCCACGCATGCACCTGTTCCCATGGGACCTTACCTACCAGTTCTCTGAATTTGTTAGTCTGCTTTTTTAAAGTCCATTGTCCTTATTCTGCTGCTCTCATGCCTTTCTTTCCTTAGAATCATGACATCCTATCATTTCATAATCACTTTCACCCAAACTGCCTTCAATCTTCCGATTCACTACCAATTCCTCCCTGTTGGTCAGAATCAAGTCTAAAATACCTGTTCCACTGGTTACTTCCTCCACTTTCTGAAACAAAAAGCTGTCTCCAATACCATCTAAGAACATACTGAAAATTTTGTGTTTGCCGTATTACTTTTCTAACAGATATCTGGATAGTTAGTCTACCAGATCATGTGTTTTGGATATTGCTGTTTTTTCTAGAAATGCCTCCTCCACCTCCTTGTTCTGATTTGGTGGTCTATAGTAGATCCCTACTATGATGTCACCCCTATTTTTTTTAGCCCTTTTATCTTTACCCAGAGACTTTCAACTGTTCTGCCTCTCACCTCCTTCTGGACCTCAAAACAAGTGTATATATTCTTGATATATAATGCAAGGTGTCCTTTCTCTTTATCCTGCTGGATGTTCCTGAACAAGCTGTACCCTCTGCCAATTTATTCCAGTCATGAGACCTATCACTTGTTATGGCAATTGTCATAATTTAGCCTATGGACTAATACTTCCAGTTCTTCCTGTTTACTCCCTATACTCCTTGTGTTTGTGTATAGACATTAGAGATGCTGAGCAAATTCTCCCACTGATTTTCCTCTTTTTGCTTCTATGACCCTATTTTAAATTTACATGGGACATTTTTGCTACAGGATTACATCCATTTTTGTCAACACTAAACAATTCCTTCAAATTTGTGCAAGCTCATGGCACAGGTGCATAACTCTGCCCTGTGCAGTATGCAAATGAAAGCTTCTGCTTGAGTAATTAACCCTTTGGTTGCGGTCTTCTTTGGATATGGGTTGCTTTTCCTGTTTGCCAGAGATGAAGGAAATGTGTCCTTACTTCCCTTCTTCCTTCCCATTTCACTTAGGTATGAGGGTGAACCAGAGGAGGGAAAAACGGGACTCTAGAATTTTCCATTTTTGCACTTTCTTACATTATACATTGATTAATATTCTATAATCAGTTTCTCCCTTTACAAAATGGTGGCTGTCTTTGTTTCCCAGGTTTGTCTTTTAAATGTGCGTTTGAAAATTAGGTGACAGAAGCACTATGTTGTATGATTTCTATTCTACCAGTGATACTTACCTTAGTTGCAGCTAGATAAAATATATAGATTTGTACATGAGGCATTAATAAAAAACAACCAAATTTGAAAATAGATGTCGCTCCAGACTGAGTTAACTATTGCAGAAGCCTTTGATTCCCAGCTGAGTAGCTGTTAGTTCTATTTTTAGTTACTTATCATATTGTCTGTCTGTAAACCAGAGCCGCCTTCTATGTAAATGAGTAATATTTTTTTGAAAGTCTTTCTTGTTCAGAGAGGCCTTCTTTAGGGTGCTTGTGTGCCTCATCAGTCTTAAAATCAGGAAACTACAACCTTTCCTAGAGGAAGAACCTCATTTATAATGGCTATGACTTTGTTGAATAGAAGAACTGCCAGGTAGATAAGATGCAAACATAATATTCAATGCATATATTACAATACCTTGGATGGATACAATCTGATATTGTGAACTATTTTAAAGAAAATTAATGAAAAAATTATTTCCATTGCCAACCTACTGATCAAAAGGAGGACAATTAAAATTGGAAGGCATAATTTGTTGTAAGTGCTTGTTGTTTAAACACAAAAGAAAGGAAAAGGAAAAAATAGGCTAAAGAGAGAAATCTAATTCTCCAATATGCCAAGAAAATATTAATGCAACATAGAAAGCAGAGCAACTCAGACTGCCTTTTGTCTCTCTTTTTCAACCACACAGCTGCGTGGCTGCCTCTCTTTAGCAAACACCATGTGGGTGTCTTCCTTGGTGTGGCAGAGAGACGCATGACTCTAATAATTTTCCAGTATATTCTCCCCAGTCTTCAGTCTACACCAGAAATCTGGGCAATTTCCCACTATCATCTGCACAGCTACTGGCAATATGTGCCAAAAGGAAATGCAGCCAACTAGCAGCCCTTCTTTGTGTGTGTGTGTGTGTGTACGTGTGTGTGTGTGTGTGTGTGTGTGTGTGTACACTAGGACTGTCAAGCAATTAAAAAAATTAATTGTGATTAATTGCACTGTTAATAATAGAATACCATTTATTTAAATATTTTTGGATGTTTTCTACATTTTCAAATATATTGATTTCAATTACAACACAAAATACAAAGTGTACAGTGCTCACTTCATATTTATTTTTGTTTACAAGTATTTGCACTTGTAAAAAACAAATATATATACCTCTCTCATAGAGCTGGAAGGGACCCCATAAGGTCACTGAGTCCAGCACCCTGCCTTCACTAGCAGGACCATGTACTGATTTTGCCCCAGATTCTAAAGTAGCCCCCTTTAAGGATTGAACTTACAACCCTGGATTTAGCAGGTCAATGCTCAAACCACTAAGCTATCCCTCCCCTCTCATTGTGTCTCTTAAATAGTATGTTTCAATTCACTTAATACAAGTACTGTAGTGCAATCTCTTCATCATGAAAGGTGAATTTATAAATGTAGAATTATGTACTAAAAAACCTGCATTCAAAAATAAAACAATGTAAAATTTTACAGAGCCTGCAAGCCAACACAGTCATACTTCCTGTTCAGCCAATCGCTCAGACAAACAGGTTTGTTTACATTTGCAGGAGATAATGGTGCCTGCTTCTTGTTTACAATGTCACCTGAAAGTGAGAACAGGTGTTCTCATGGCACTGTTTTAGCAGGCATTGCAAGATATTTACATTCCAGATGCGCTAAAGATTCATATGTCCCTTCATGCTTCAACCACCATTCCAGAGGACATGAATCCATGTTGATGACAAGTTCTGCTTAATAACAATCCAAAGCAGTGCGGACTGATGCATGTTCATGTTCATTATCTGAGTCAGATGCCACCAGCAGAAGCTTGGTTTTCTTTTTTGGTGGTTCAGGGTCTATAGTTTCCGCATCGGAGTCTTGCTCTTTTAAGACTTCTGAAAGCATGCTCCACACCTCATCCTGCTCAGATTTTGGAAGGCACTTCAGATTCTTAAATCTTGGGGCGAGTCCTTTACCTATGTTTAGAAATCTCACATTGGTACCTTCTTTGTGTTTTGTCAAATCTGCAGTGAAAGTGTTCTTAAAATGAACATGTGCTGGGTCATCATCCGAGAAATATATGGCAGAATGCGGATGAAACAGAGCAGGGGACATACAATTATTTTCCAAGGAGTTCAGTCACAAATTTAATTAACACATTATTTTTTTTTAATGAGTGTCATCAGCATGGAAACATGTGGAATGGTGTCTGAAGCATGAAGGGTTATACAAATGTTTAGCATATCTGGCACGTAAATACCTTGCAATGCCGGCTACAAAAGTGCCATGCGAATGCCTGTTCTCACTTTCTGGTGACATTGTAAATAATAAGAGGGCAGCATTTTCTCCCTTATATGTAAACAAACTTCTTTCTCTTAGTGATTGTTTTTGAGTGCAGTTATGTAACAAAAAAAAAATCTACATTTGTTAGTTGCACTTTCACGACAGAGATTGCACTACAATACTTGTATGAGGTGAATTGAAAAATACTATTTATTTTATCATTTTTACAGTGTAAATATTTGTAATAAAAATAATATAGACTTTGATTTCAATTACAACACAATACAATATATATGAAAATGTAGGAAAAACACCCAAAATACTATTTAATACATTTCAATTTGTATTCTGTAGTTCAACAGTGAGGTTAAAACTGCAATTAATCGCAATTAATTTTTTTTAGTTAATTGTGTGAGTTAACTGCAATTAATCGGCAGCCCTAGAGTGGGGCTCCCTTCCTGAGTTAAGAACATAAAAATGGCCATACTGGTTCTGACCTCTAGCCCAGCATCTTGCCTTCTGACAGTAGCGAACGCCAGGTGCTTCAAAGGGAATGAATAGAATAGGGCAATTTATCAAGTGATCCATCCCCTTCCGTCCAGTCCCAGCATCTGGCAGTCAGAGCTTTAGGGACACCCAGAGCATGGGGATGTATCCCTGACCATCTTGGCCAATAGCCATTGATGGACCTATCCTCCAGAAACTTATCTAATTCTTTTTTGAAATCTAATTCTTTTGGCCTTCACAACATCCCCCAACAATGAGTTCCACAGGTTGACTATGTGCTGTGTGAAGAAGTACTTCCTTATGTTTGTTTTAAACCTGCTGCCTATTAATTTCATTGGGTAACCCCTGGTTCTCATGTAACATGAAGGGGTAAATAACACTTCTTTGTTCACTTTGCACTATTCAGACCTCTATCATATCCTCCCTTTAGTCTTTTTTCCAAGCATAACAGTCAATCTTTTATATTTCTCCTCATACGAAAGCTGTTCTTGTTGCCCTTCTCTGTACCTTTTCCCAATTTTAATGTATCGCTTTTGAGATGGGGCAACTAGAACTGCACTCAGTATTCAAGGTGTAGGCGTACCATGGATTTATATAGTGACATTATAATATTTACTGTCTTATTATCTATCCCTTTCCTAATGGTTCCTAACTTTCTATTAGCTTTTTTAACTGCCACTGCACATTGAGTGGATGTTTTAAGAGAACTACCCATGATGACTCCAAGATCTTTCTTGAGTGGTAACAGCTAACCTAGACCCCATCATTTTGTATGTATAGATGGGATTATGTTTTCCAATATGCATTATTTTGCATTTATCAGTATCAAATTTCATTGTGTTGCCCAGTCACCCAGTTTTGTGAGATCCCTTTTGTTCTTTTTCAAATATTGAGTATATAGCTAATATCTTCCATTCAGAGATGCTGATGCTTTACCAAAACTGATAAATTAAGCCTCACAGCACCCTTGGAAATAGGTATTACCCCTCTTTTATGGAGTGGAGACATGGAAGCACAAACATGTTATGTGATCTGCCCTAGATCATGTGAGAAGTCTGGCCGAATTGAGACAAGAAGCCAAATCTCCATAGTCATAATTATGTGCTTTAATCCAGAGACTGTCCTTCCTTTTTGGCCCTTTAGGGCCTTTTGATGACTCAAGCACACACATTCCTTCTCTTTGAACTTCACCAATTGATTAAGTGACTGCAGCTCTGGTGTTGAAACACAGTGTCACCTTTTGGAATTTAGTGGCAGACAGAAATAAACCTTCTGTTGATGCTGTTCATCTATTACTGTGTGCAAACTATGTTCGTGGAATAGGCCTTCTGATTTTGCAAAGTGCTGTTCTTTCAGTGTCATTTTCTTTGCTGTCCTGTAAGAAAACTTAGATTTTTGTTGTTTTTGTTCACTAAATGAATGACTTAGTGATGTTTTAACTTTTAAGGGTGTAAAGATATTTTAGCCATTTTAAGTTATTTTGGAGGACTCTCAAATTAGTGCAGGTTCATAGAACTTTTCCTCCTTTTTTTTATTCATTTGTAAGTCCTTTCACAGTTCATTGTATTCAAATTGATGATGTCTCATGAACAGGACTGAAACATTGAGTATTCATGTAGTTTTCTTGCTAGGGAAATATTAATGTATACAGTATACTGTTAACTCCAGTGTCTCTTTGAAGCATAGATAATATCCCATTCAAGGCTTCTTAAAGAATGTGGATGAAGAGAAATCACTAAAAACATTTAGCATTTTCAATAGTCATTCTTTTTAAAGTTAGAAATGTGCTGATGTTTTGTTCTACTGACTATCAAGGTGGGGTGGGGGAAAGGTGTAAGCTGCTGTTTGAATTTTATTTTTGTTTGTAACTTTTGTTAGGGTGCATAGCGCTCTGGATAAGTAGAAATTCAAAGAAATAACAAATAAAAATACATGAAGTAGTATTTGGACTAAACATGTAAGCAGTGTAACAAACTGCAACAGGAGTTGAGAGAATTTTATACCCTGTTTTTCTTGGAATAGCAGAAGAGAGCGCTGTATTTTGTAAAGTCACCTAGACAGATGCCATGCAATCTTTAATTTGGTCTAAAACCTGTACCGATTAGGTTAGCAGATGGACCCCAATTATATCCCGCTGTCTACATGTACCTGTAGGGTAGTTCGGCCGGGGCTCGTCCCCATCCGCAGTGGCGGAGAGCCAGACGGCCTCGCTACTTTGGTCAGGTGTGTCGGGGAATTAGCTTGGCTGTGCGGCAAACCGTCAGCAGCTCCAGCCCTCTGGCAGGACCTGAACAAACAGTTCATTGGTAGCAAGCCCAGGCCCTGGGTCAGGGCGGGGCAACAAGCAGTCAGTAGCTCAGACCCTTAGGCAGGGGCTGAGCAAACAGGTTGAATAGCAAGCCCCTGGCTCTGAGCAACCGGGGAAAGGGTGAGACTGCCACCTGCGAGGTGGGTGGCAGGGGGATGCAGGCCCACCCACTCCACTGCGTCCCAGCCCGGGGCCCTAGCAGCGGCAGAAGACCCGCTGCTGTGTCAGTGGGGATCCTGACCACAACACACTGACATTGGCTGTGGCAGTGTTGCAGCCAGACTCGGGTTGGCTGCCCTCGGGCTACTACCTTCATCCCCCTCTAGAGGTACCTGGGTCCGGATGGCATCCTCCACGGGGTCACACCATGGGCTCCTCGGGGTAGCTGGCGAGCGGTTGGCTTGGCAGCTCCTCGGGGTAACTGGCAAACGGTAGGTCTGGCAGTTCTTCAGGGTAATGGGCGAGCGGTAGGCTTGGTAGCATCTCTGGGCTCAGGCTAGCATCAGGTGTTGGCTGGTCTGGCCAGTCCTTGGTTTGGCCGCCGATCGCCGTAGTTTCCCCACTGGGAGCTACACCACAGGCGTCTGGTCTCTCCAGTGGCTGAGCTTTAAGTGAGCTCTGGGCTTTTATACTTCCTGTCCTGCACCTTGACCTCTGAGGGGCAGGTGCAGGGTTTTATGGCTCCGCCCACTTTGGTGTCCGAGGAGGCTCGTCCCCCTCTGGGGCGGCGAAGAGCCAGACCGCCTCACTACAGTACCTTTCTGAAGAATAATTCAAAATCAGGTGGCTGAGATAGGTATAGACTCTTGCCTATTTGCCATGACATCAGAAGACCAGTTGTCAAAAGGAAGAAAGCTCTTCATAGGTGTTGGATTCTGATGACTAATAGTATGGTTTATCTTTAATTAGCAAAATTTATTTTTGGCCTCAATTTTTTTCCACATTGAGTCTTACAATAGTAAGATTAAATCATATCTCTAAACTTATTAGGTTATGTTCAGTCTATTTCCTTGTTGACTCAAGATTGTTCCCTGTAGTACTTTGTCCAAGCTAATTTTAAGTGTTGCATAGGATGGCACTTCTACCACTGGTAACCTACTAGCAAACTTATTTGGGAGCTGATTGGTGTGCAAACACGTATCTGGCAGTGAGAGGAATCCGATGTAGTTTGATGACTATTTAATAAAAATATTTCACACTTCAACACCCACTTCCTTCAAAAGCTCTGAAAACACTTTACAAACATTAATGAAATAAACCTCATAACAACCCTACGAGGTAAAGTGGTTTTTGTTTGGCTAGGTTTTATTATGCCCATTTTATAAAGAAGTAACTGCACCGCCTACAGCTGTACAGATGTTATGCACAATGTGTCTCATGGGCAGGGGAAGAGCTAGGGAGGGCAGTGGCTTCAGCTGTTCCTGGGCATACTCAGTGGCTGCAGAGGAGTTCAGAGATGGGCATGACACTCGGTAGGCGGGGCTGGAAGTCCGGGGCTGAGTGAGGCATGAAATCAGTGGGGGAGGTGCTGAGAACAGCAGCTGCAGCAGGGATGTCTCCAGTGGGATTCGTGGTAACACCTGGGATCTCCAGCTCCCCGTGCACTGGGTTGGCAGCCCCTGCACATGGGAACTGCTCTGTTATCAGTGGGCGACTCTGTTTTTGTTTCCTTGCTGCATGTGGGAGTTTTGTTGGAGAAGAAACTTTGCGCTGGAGCCTCTGGAGCATGTTCCTCCCCCCAGACACACACACTCCATTCCCTTGGATACCCTCTAAGCACCTGCCACCCCACCCTGCAATTCCCTGGGCCCCACTGCCCCTCATCATCTCCCTATTGGGGCTTTCCTTGGTTTATCCTCTCCTTCCTTCTCCATACTCTGCTCTCTCCTCATTGTTTTAATTTTATTGCCTGTTTTGCCAGTGAGCAAAAGGCAAAAATGTCTAGGTACCATGCTAAATTAAAGTGAGATTGGTTCATTTGGGCATACCATGTGAAAAAATTTTGGGGGTGCCCCTGCACTGAGAGAAGGTGAAGTGACTTGACCAAGACCATGCAGCAAGTCAGTGATAGATCTGGGTATAGACCTAGACCTTGTATTTCCAGTCTGGGGCTCTCTCCACTTGACTGTGCATCCTCCCCTGTGGTGGTGTATTACAGCCATTAATTAATGGGATCCATCTGATACTTATGGAGAGACTTGTTCCCTTAGGGTGGATTGGTTGTGTGTGCTGGAACTAGCTTGCCCAGGCTCTTTTTAAATTAATGTTATTAATCAATATCTACTTAGAGCCAAGGTTGTATCTTAATTACATTTTTTTTGGTCTGAGAATTAGATCAAGCATTAAAAGCCTGATGGGCTGTAGAATTCTATTCCTATTATTAAACATTTAGCACCGTTTAGTGGGCTTGGTACTTCACAGGCATGGAAAAAGGCCCCACTCCTGAACAGATTGCAATCTAAAAATGCCTTAAACTTTCAGACATTGATGGTGGGCATTCTAATTGATGATGAGCAGCCTCATTTAAGTTCCTGCCAAACCAAATGTGTGAGCAATGCTTTACAAAGAGCCAAATGCTATGTTGTCATAACTTAGAAATTGGACACTGCTCCTGCTTTCGTGGATAACTTACAGTCCTCAGAGTGATTATTCTAGTTAAAAATGGCACTTCTCACCCAATGTGGCAAACCAACTGGCTTTGGATCCTTTGGAAATGATTCTTTATGCATTTTAGTGTCTAATAAAATAGACTCTACAGAATAAGGAATGTATTTATTTGTGAAAATTAGATGTGTATGTTTGTGTTGATATATAAATTGTGTGTGCTTGATTATTCTCATTATTTAGTATATCGAACATATCAGTGCTACACAATATATTTCAACTCTGGTTTATGTGTGCAAAGAATATACAGGTTTAATACATATTGCCACCATTTTAATCTACTCTTGATCCTTTATTTTCCTGTTTGGGAGCACTCACTCACTTTCTTTTTCAAACTGATGTGACTTCCTCTCTCTGGGGAAATGCTTATTCAGGAAGCTGTGTTGGTGTTTTCTAGTGAAGAGACTGCCATTTTCTATGCAAAAAGCTCCCTCTATCCTTGGTAAACAAGTTGAAAATGAAGAAGTGTGGTAGCAAGTTCCAGTGTTTTGTTGACTGGTTCTTCCACTTTACTAGAGACTCTCACCAAAGCTGACTTGTTTGGAGTGAAGTGGAATATACTCTTTGTTCTCCAGTTGCTTTCTTCCTCCCTCCCTGGAGGCAAACACTGATAAGATCCATCACACAGAAAAACACTTCTGTTGGGCTAAGATGTTACACTAACAAACATTTTAATTACATAACTTATGGAAATGTATACCAGTGTTTATACTGTTCCATTTCATGTTTACTGACCCCTAATACTTCCTGTGCATTCATTGCTTGTAGTAACTAGAGGGCACAATAAAGTGAGTTGAGGCAGGAGTGTCTGGGCATGGAGGCAGATTCAGGCCAGGAACTGCACAAAATAGGTAGTTGTGAGAGAAGATTACTGCTTCTGCAACACAGGAATTACCATGCTGGATGTTCAGCCCAATGGACTATGTGGACTGGTATCCTGTCTCCAACAGGAAACACTACCAGATTGGTGCAAAAACCCATAAGACAATGATTTTTCTAACCCCATATAGTTAGCAGTTTGCTTATGCCTTGCAGCATGAGAGATTGTCTTTCATAATTTTTTATCCTACTTGGGGTAATTGTTTGATGTTTCCTTTATCCATATGAATGTCTAATCCTGTGTTGAATCTTATTAAGCGCTTGCCCTCGATGATATCTGGTAGCAATGAGTTCCATGGGTTAATCATGCAGATTTTCCAGTTAAAAATTTCTTTTCAGCTTCAATGAAATGCTTGTTGTTGCATTTTATGAGTGGGTAAATGAGAATTGCTAACTTTCCATCATTATGTTATTCGTTATTTTTTGTTGTGTCCCCCTGTTGACCATAATTTTTACAAACTAAACAGGACTAATCTTTGTCGTTTTAGGAAAGACTTTCTATGCCTCTTCTACCCATTTTCATCTCTTGTCTCTGAAGACCACCTACTCCTACTATGTCTTTTTTTTTTTAAATGAGATGACAGAAGCACAGAAGGGAGAGTGTGGAGGCTTTAATCCAAAACTAAAAACAAGGGAGAAGACCCAGAACTTAACAAATTAGAATAAAACCCATAATGTCAGTCTCTCCAAGCGTCCACTGCCCTTGACACAGCAAAAAGGAAATTCGATGCAATTCACTTAGTCTCCCTTTGACTTCAATGAGCTTTAGATCAGGCAGTTATTTAGGCTGATTGCAGTAATGGCTGGCTTATTTCAGATTCTGATTAATGAAAATTTACCAAGTGAAGGAAGCTGGAAAACTTAAATTTCAGATGTGAAGAACTACATAGAAAGCCTGTATCTGCTGCAATAGAGATTGAAGGAAAGGCAGAAGAAATGTTTGCTGTAGACATAGGATAGAGAATATTTTCATTCAGTTCCCTCATGATATTTGGATGTTGCCCATATATAACAGCTGTGCAAATGATAGACAATAGTGTCTGTTATTTTGTTTGTCCCTCTTTTTCTCTCACACTGTATGCTGTGCTGGAGGAATCCTAATTCTAAAAATAGGTTAAGTTTGAATCCCAGGAATACTAAAATGATGCTGATTGGTGTGAGGAGAGGACAGTAGTATTGGGCAGAGCACTTGTCCTATGGCTGCAACACACATGTCCATGGTGCTCTATAAATAACAATTTCCCTAATTCTTGATGGACAGATGCTTCAGATGATCAATGTGATATATAGTCTAGCCATGGCTTCTGAGCTACAGCTGACTTTTGTTAAATCAGATTCCCACAGTATGCTGTACACAGGGCTACCTACCAAAGAGATCTTCTGCCTGGAGCTGGTGGAAAAAATCATTATTTTCTGATTTAATATTATGTTCTCTTGTGTTAGCATTGTATTGTACTAGCTAGAACATGTTGAGAGTATTCTTAGACACAACTAACTGGCACATCACACCTGGAGTGTGAGATCATTTATTTTTTGGTGGGTGGTATACAGAGAATATAAACTCTGGAAACCATATCTCCATATAACCATTTCTCCTCCGAATCCAGTGGTAGGGACGTATTTGGCAGATGGTCTAAATTCTGTCTTTACAGATGACTCTCTCAGAAGTCACTGCCCTCATTAAATTAATGTTAATATATTTATTTATTGCCTGTAAGATACCTGGACTCTCCAGAAAGTCCAGCTTCACTGTTTTAGAACTATTGCCCTGTTTATCCCATTTACTCATTATTTGCTGGAAAAATTAAAGATTTTCGATATACACAAACAGTGAGATAGTAGATATCATTTATGACTTTCCCAGTCATGTAGCTGCTCAGATTATTCCTTTTGGGTGAGGTGAGGGTTCGAGACTGAGTTCCAATTATTCATTATGTGGAGTGATATTTAAAAATATATATATTTTTAATGAGAAAATGAGCAACAGATTTGTGAATTTATAACTAATAAAAAATTTTACTATATTTTTAAATTTGGCAAACGATCAAGACCAGTAATAAGATTAACTTTCTGGCAGTAGAAAATCTTAGATTATTTTTTTTATCTGTACATCTCAATCTTTTTATGCATATTTCCAAGAAGTAAATGAAATAACATCAAGAATGCTTCAAAACTCTTGTTTGAAATTCAGAAAACACTTGCTTGTCTTCCATAAATAGTACTGTCTAACAGAGGGCATTGTAGAACCGAAACTAAAGTGATTAAAAAATATATCTGCTAGAGAAGTTGGAAACCTTGCTGATAAAGAGAGATTTCACAATTACCTATAAAATAATGACAGATTCATGTAATCGGCAGTTCTGTTTCAGAGAGCATGTGCACATGATGCTAGTCGAAAAAACTGAATGATCTTTGAAACATGCCTAATTGGAATAGAACTAAAGAACAGAGTGTGAACAATGTGATAGTGAATATAAAGATAGCTACTTGGTGGCTTTGCCTGGTAAAATATGACTGGGACACTCAAAGGAGTTAGGCTAGCTCCCATTGTCAATCCTAGGGAAAGTATAGCTCTGAGAGAAGAATAAAAATGAAAAATACGGGCAATACTTCAGACTATAACTTTTCAGGACTACTTCATGTGAATGTCAATTTGCTGAACAAGGATGGCTAATGCAATAGAAATGTATTCTATTCATCTGCTGTGGGGATTTCCAATACCCGTTTTCAATCTCTGAATGATATAATCATCAAATTGTTCACTCAGCTGATCTATGTAACCACACCTCATCCTCCCTTCCCTTTTCCTTCCTATTGTTACATGATCTTGTCTTTAACCTAGATTGTAAATTCTCCAGGGGAGAGATTATCTTCCCATATGCTTGTACAGCACCTAGTTCAATGGGATCCTGATCCTGATTGGGGTCTCCGAGTGCTATTATAATACAATAAACAATAAATTATTTTGTTATTGTTGAAGTGGAAATCAGTTCTCTTGTGCCTTATCCACGGACTGCACAGATTTGCCTTCTTGGCTTATGCTGTGACATATGTAACCAACTGAGCACTATTACCATTTTGCTTTTAAAAGGGTTTGTCTAAAGTGAGAACTGTACCTTGTTCCATGTTTGTACTTATTTTTTTAATGTAGTATTGGACTAGTTTTATAGTCTAGCCTGCCGTGTAAGTATTACAATGTTTGTGCTTATTCTAGCTGAGAAGATGTTTTTGACCTGAGGCAGGTTGCATGTATTTGGTTCTGAAAAAGACTGCAGACATGTTCGGTGCTGTGAAGAGAATTTGCCCACTCTGAGCCCAATTCAAACTTCCATTGCTGTCAGTAGAATGACTCCCATTGATTTCAGTGGGACTTGGATCCGGCCTTATCTTGCCTACCTCCAAAAGTTTCATGTTAGAAGATATAACAGCAGCAAGATATAAGCTGTTACTGCAGCACTGTGATTTATTGGTGGGAGGGCAGTGACTAAGGTGTGGGAAGCAGTGTATTATTTATAGCTATTTTTGTTTAATCCAGCATTTACGCAGCATACATGGCATTGACTCCACGTTTCCTGCTTGTGTGTCGTGATTGATACTCCTCCTCATTAACTCTGCCCTCTCATTCTCTGCTTCCTGAGGAAGCCTGCCAGCTGTGGGTATCCATCTAGATTGGGCACCTGCTTCTCTCTCTCTCTCTCTTTTTTTTTTCATGCCAACCACCTAAAGATTTAGTATAATGTCAGTGACTCTCAGCACTTATGAGTCCTTCATTTCAAATATAGCCAAACTTGCTAGATGGGGGTGGAGTGGGGGAATCATAAACAAAACTGCTAATTGACTTTGTCAAAGTCTTCAGAACAAAGTGCATCTGTGCAACACTGGCATCTTATTTATATTTCAGATTCTTAATAAGTTGTCTTTTCAAGGATACCAGGTCAGACCTATTGGAGAGGATATAAAAGTTATTCTGTACTGGGCATACAGACCCATTAGAGACTTATAAAGGGAACCCTCTGGGGTTAGAATCGCCCTACTTCAGGTTTGTCTAAATCTGTAAGCTGAAAAATGGAGATGCTGTTGCTGAGAGAAGGGAAGTGATTTCAGGAATGAGAGCCCATCATGCTGACCTTGACTTTGCCTATAGATTCTGAACCAGAGTTGCAAAGTGGCCTAGAAATTCCTTTTTCCCCTGTTGGTAAGTGGCTGGCTCCTGTTAGTTCCCATCCAGCCTTTCTCTGAGATCTGGGTGAGCAGGGCAGGCTGGGAATGGCAGGCCACCACAGCTTCCATAGTTGTAGTTTTAGCTTCTGGTAAAGCCTTCTGGGAAATAGAAGATGTAAATAAACAGAAACCTCCTCATAGACCAGGTAGAGACTTAGAAGGGGCTAGCCTGTCTGGGTGGTCAGTTCTTGAAGGAGGTGGGTAGATTCTCTTATATTTATATTTTATAATCCTTTGTTATGTATTATCTCTGGGCAGACACCTCTGAAGAGGGTCTAGAGCAGTCCCTCATTGTGGGTAGCTCTTGCTCTGTTTTGGGCAAATTAAAATAAAGTTACAAAAACACGGGGGATTCTTTTGTTAGCATGTTCCAATGTAGGCTTTACTACTTTTGTAGGGTGGCCTCTCACATAAGGTTGCTCAGACATTTTAGGCTTGTATGTCTGTGAGGTGCTGAGTTGCTTCAGATCAGATGCCTGTTGGCTTTAATGGGAACTGAGGGTGCTGAGCTGCTTCAAGGATTAGGCCTTAACTGCACACTGGGATTACTCTCCAGATTTTCTTTTAATACATATAATATTTAACATTGCTGTGCTTGATGGAGCAGAACTGCCTGTGTGAGCCTTGCAGGGTCTCCTTTGCTCTGCAGATGTATTCTGGGGGGTAATTCTCCCCTCTCCCACATCATGACAAATTAATTATTTCCTACTTGCTCCTTCTTACCACATGTGCTTTGTGGTCATTCTCAGTCAGGCAGTGAAGTTATAAAGTGGCTTTTGCCCTGACTTTCAGTATGTGAAAGTATGCTCCTACAGCACTTCTGCCTTCCTCCTACCAATTAGTTTTAAACCTTCATGCCACATCACTCCTTTCTTTTGCTCTGTTGGCTGCTCTCTGCAATTCAGCTGCAGGCCAAAGGAGAGCCCAGGACCTTCAAGCTCTAACCTCTTTCCCCTTTCAATACTTCAGGTAACTCTTCTGACTTTTTAAAAATGGCCTAGAAAATGAGTCTGGAGCCACTCAGTTGACCTCACCCACGTCTGAGCAGAAAAATTACTCTCGAATAAAGGTGGGATCACTTCCTCCTAGGTCACTTCCAAAGAATCAGAAATATTGTTAATGCAGGATGAGCGAAGAAATTAATGGACTCAGGAGGAGGTCTGGGGCTGCTCCTTTGCCTACTCTTGAGTAATTTCCACTCATTTGGATACTGCTGTATCATCCTTGCCAGAGGTGACCCTCTACAGGTTCTGTATAAATATTTCTGAAGAATTTGTTTTGTATTCACTTGCACCAAGTGTCAGGTACTTAAAAAAAAAAAAAAAAAACCAACATCTGAAATACCTAAATGCCCTTCTAAAGCTGCCCATGAGGTCCTCCTTTCACATTGTATGAGCTGAACACTATGAATACTTAAGGGGAACAAAGGATACACCTTTCCAGCTGGAGCATGTAATGGAAGTTTATTTGCCAAATAGTCTTGGGTCTGTCCTTGGTTATACTTACAGGAGGCAATAAGAGTGGACTCCCCAGTGTCTCATCCTCTATACAAGCACACCATGCCCCCGAGGAGGGAGATTTTTTATGGGAGGCCCTTATTGGATAATATTGGCAGAACACCAATGGCTTGGCTTGTATGCATATGAGCTTTCTGCTTCTTGAATGGCTCTCAGCCAAAATGCAGATGTGTATAGGTGCTGAGGGAGGAAGAGTTGCTTTGTTTTCTTTTTTTCTTAGTCTCAGGGCTTTCATAGCCAGGTGACCTTCTTCAATGCTTAGCCAAACTGTCAGCTATAGTGATCATTCACCATTTGCTACATTCCTGTGTGGCTTCAAGGGCTTGACAGGCCAAGAGTCTAACATCAGAACAGACTTGATGCACCTGTATAATAGGGGGTCTGGCTCTGGGCCACCTCAGCCCCTAGGTTGGTGGAATATTATCCTGGATGTTACAAGCCACCTGGAGAACAGCATTTGCCAGAACATCTTATGGCATTCTCACCACATGTCCGAAAAACATAAGATGCCATCTGCGGACAATGGCCCCAGTAGTCTATAGACTGGAATGACCGTAAACATCTGCATTAAAGATGAAGTCATTCCACTTTATGCCCAATATACAACGTTGGCATTTTGTGTGGAAAGCCTCCAACTTTGCCCAGACTGAGCGGCATAGTGTCCATGTTCTGCAACCGTACAGCAGTACAGAGAGGATATAGCTTGAAAAGATACTGAATTTGGTGTCTGTGCCAAGATGACGTTGATTCCACATTCATTGTAAATGACCCATGGCAGTTTCTGCGATACCAATCTGGTGGAGAACCTCCATGTGAAAGTTGGAGGAACTGGTGAGTATAGAACCCTATTAGCAAAAGCTGGAGGCTGCTTTGACAGTTTCATTATTGAAAGAGATTGGGGTCACGTGTGGACCTGATTCTAGATTTTCCAGCTTGGTCTTTGACCACAAAGAATAGAGGCCTACCTTAGCTGACTCCTCCTCAATTTGCTCGAATACCTCGCGAAACCTGTCAGGGCTCTGAACAACGTCATCTGCATAGTCAAGGTCTGAGAATGAGAGATCACCGATCTTAATGGCCATGGATCTGATAGAATGTTGCATTAGGAAATCCATTGCCTAACAAAAGAGCGCAGGGGCCAACACACACCCTGCCTGACATCAGATACCGATTTAAAAGGTGCTGACATCCAATTTTCAAGACTTCCATGAGCAGTGGTTTTGTTATGTAGCTCGTTAATCAAGTCCAACAGAGTGATTGGGACACTTTGCCTTTAAGGCCTTCCATAGTGTGACTCGGTCAACTGAATCAAACGCAGTCTGATGATCGACATATGCTACATAGAGGGGCTTCTTGAACTCACGATGTATCTCTGACAACAAGCGGAGGGCCAAAGTGGTGTCTAATGTGGACCTGTTCCTCGTAAAGTCTGACTGTTGTGGGTGACACTTCCAATGAAGTAGGGGCTCCAAACACGCCAACAAAACGTGCACAAACAATTTCCCTGGCACGGAAAGCAAGATGATTGGCCCATAGCTCATACATTTGCTGCGTGGTCCCTTACTCTTATAAAGTGAGATCACAATACTGTCCTCCCAAGGGGTTGGCAAGGTTCCAGTTCTCCATACCCAGCGAAAGATGGCCAGAAGAGGTTCTGCTACAGGGTCAATAGTGCATTTTAGCAGCTCTGGGGGAATCAGCACCAACACCATCAGCCCCAGCTGTGTGTCCATTTTTCAGTTTGCAGATGGCGCGCTTCACTTCATCCAATGTTGATGCGTCAGTACAAGTGTCTGGGTCCGAAACCACAGTGATGACCAAATCATCCAGGTCTGAACAAGCGGCAGCGGGAAGACGGTTCAGGACGCTGTGATGATGTTCCACCCAGCATGAGAGGATGTCATCATCTGATTTACGAGGATGGCCTTGACTGTTGTTCAGGATATCATTCATAGTGACTACCTCTTGACCACTGAGATTGCAGGTCACGCAGAATGCTGGCTTTAAGTCTCCCATGGCTAAGCAGAGTTCAACATCATTCATCATTAGATTATAATATGCCTTGTGATCGCAAAGTGCCAGGTCATTGAACTTTCACTTCTGCTGATTACAAATGCATTTATCGCTATGCTGGTGGTCCGTGACCTTCAATTTTATTGTCTGGAAAGCCTCCTTTGACAGCCATGGTTGACATGCTGGGCACCTATAGCTGATCATCTGCTCGGCGGATGGGCAGAGGATGGAGATGAACAGAGACCAGGTGACCTCGACATTGTCTGGCAGGTTGGCTAGGGCTGAGAATCTATTGCTGACGTTGGTACAAAACCTGTTGGCTAAACCTGGAACACGGAGAAGTGCATTGATTCCAAGGGTGATCTTCCCTCTCAGTGTAGTTCTCCCACAGATTCAGGATCAGCAGCCATCCAGGGGCTGTTGAGCTTTTGAAATTGCTGGATTTTGTCAGTTGAACTGGGCCTTCTGTGGTTTGCAACCAAGCCATTTTAATACTAAATGGACTTTTTTTCCTCATAAAGACGTATTATGAAGTCAGAACTTTGTTCTAGTGTTATGTAGTATTTCTTTTGCCATCTGTGCAAGTTAACATTAATTTCAAGGTACTGTATATTCCCTACATCTCTAAGAAAGGCTGAGGCTTTGATTTTTAACCCTGCAATGTATTAAACAGATGGGCAACTGAAAGCGAAGTACAAGTTTTTTAACAGCTGCTGATAAATTGAGCATATCTATACCAAGAGGTGAATATAGGGTATTATCTTTAGTGTTTTGCATTAAGCATCCACTAAAAGAACTGTTCAGTGATAATCCAACGGGAATGCATAATTACTATGCAAATCAGAATACGGTTGCTTAGGACTATAAGCGATAATCTTGTAAATAAAAGTAATACAATGTCTGGCTGGTAGCTTGGTTGTGCTAATCCTGCATGACAGAAAACTAATCTTGTTGTTGTTGTGTGTGTTGTTTTTAAAGTGAACAGACTGTGTAATAAATTGATCACTGTTGATTTTTGGTGGTTGACCAGTCTTGGCCTTAAAAACAACACAAAACAAAATAATTGAGGAAACCTAACCAGATTTAATTAATAGGACTCTAAAAGTAACTCTCACGTGCAATAATCTTTGCCTGCAATAACTAATAATGAACTGTGCTGAAGATACAGCAAATGTTCAGACTGCTGACACTAATGTATGGATGGATTGAATGTTTAATTGAGTAGAAGTGTTGATTACATTAATACTGTTGGGCAAATCATTTAAGTTTTAATTTTATGCATATAATTTTTCACTTAGGGTACTGTACAGGTATTTTTAGAAATGAAAGAACTCTGATTCATGTATTCATGAAGTCCACTTTAATGTTAAATAGGAATAGACTTGTGTATATATGTGCATAATATGCATAATATATTATACAAAAACACTACAGAAATCTTTAAGGCAAAAAAAGAATTTTTGTATCTACACTTTGTGCAGGAAAATAGGGAAGGGGGAGAGGCAAAGGGGAAAAGGCACCATAGCATTTCCCTGTATAGTGTCCCCAGCCCCTGAAAGAAATTATAGCAACCTGAGGTCTGCTCTGATTTACACTCTGATACCCACAACTCCTAGGGGTCTTCTGCCCCATGAGCGCAGCTGAAAGGCAGCATGCTCTGGCCACACAGCCCCATTCTCTCTCCATAGCTATCCACCGTCAAGGGGATCCCCTTATATGTTTGTTTCCTGGTGAGGGGATCTGCTTGATTTACAGCTACTTTATGCTGCCAGAGCAGCATGAAGGGTTGATAATCTTTGGCTAGATTCTGGGTTGCATTATTTTCCCCATAGGCTTTTAAAATTAAAACAACTTTTAAACTTTGAGCAAAAATTAAAGGTGGCATTTTATTTAAAAAGGGTTGAAATTTAGTAAGAAATAACATCTATAAACTAACTATTATGACCATATTGTTGCATTTTGTGATCTCATGCTGTACAAATGTAAACAAATTATAAAGTTCATAATTATAACAACACTTTCTAGACCAAGTAAATAAATCTTTAACCAAATCAGCACTTGGCTTTGATTTAACATTCCCGGTTGTGTAAAGTTTGGATGGGAGTGAGTTTCATAACCACAACACATGCAGATTACAGGGAAGAGTTATGCACAAAGCTACCATGAAAATGGGCTGTGCACCTGGCCAGCTAATTCAACAAGAAATAAGTTCTAGAGAGCTATTTCTTCTTTACTCTGCATCAAGGCATGTAGAGGATTAAAACACAGACTGGACAGTGCAAGCCTGCTTCTGTGGATTGGCTTGCTCCCACACCTCTGCTACATACGGATTGTTTCAGATCTGGGATTGCTGCTGTAGTTGGGGGGACTGGAAGCTTGCCTCACTCTTGGGAGTGAAGATGGGATCCTTCCAGAATCCTCAGTTTTACTTTCCTTTTCCCCACCCCCATTCACAGAAAAGTGCCATCTTCGAAGCAGGACGATCTGGACATGTTTATCTCCAAAGCTCCTCCACACTAATGTGAGCATTAGTCAGAGCTACCTGCTAAAAAGTGATGAGGTGTTTCCCTTGCATGGTCCCCATCCCTTCCTCTGTCTCAGGATGCAGCAATTCTACCTTCTGCTAGTCAGTAAAGCCCAGGAAAGAATGCCCATATTGCATAACTGCTTATCTCACCATGGGGAAATTGTAGGTTTTTCATGATATAATGCAAAATCTTTTATCCATTTGTGAAACCCAGTTCCTGGGGTTAGTTGTCAAACATTGCGGTCAATTAGAAAGTGTGTGTACATTTGCCCTAATGGCTGTGGAAACTAAATTAACCCTTTACCATTCACGAAGCATCAACCAAAGAAGCTATTGATTGTAGATTACAGCAGGAGCATTAGCCCATTAGTCACAAATACATGCAATTTCACTAAGGTCTGGGTTACAGACTTCACCCATGAAAAACCTGCTAAAGCAACAAATCGCCTAGTGGACTTGCTTCAGGATGTGCAGTATGATTAACAGGGACTGCCTTCAGCAGGAGTGTAAGACTGATCAGCTTCAGTGCAGTCCCTCTGGTGCTGTGGAAACATTGCATCCGATGAAGTGGGCATTCACCCACGAAAGCTTATGCTTCAATACATCTGTTAGTCCTAAAGGTGCCACAGGACTCTCTGTTGCTTTTTACAGATCCAGACTAACACGGCTACCCCTCTGATCATTGCTAAAGCAGTTGAGTTGCATCCATTTTCACAGCTGGAGCTTGGGAGAAGTGTCAGCCGCCTATAGGATGGACTTAAGCTGCTGTGTGATAGCTGGTGGCGAATGCCTGATGTTCTTTATTGACTGTAGTAGTCAATGCCTCCCTTAAGGAGGGGGAACCATTAGCTACTGTTAAACCTGCTGTGGCCTGAGCCTTGCTCAAAGACATTCTATAGGGAAGGAAATATCCTGAAGCTCTGCAAGCTTTTGGTCAGATATTTCATTTTTAACAATCATAGCAACATGGTGACTAAACAGACTCCCAAGGCAGGTGGCTGAGGCATCATGCATGACAGCATTTAGATGCCAAGGTAATGGACACCTGAAGTTAGGAATAGATGCATATTCAAGGCTGAATTATAGAATGCAGAGATGATGTGAGACCTATAAGGTACCTTCTCATCCATCTACCCTATTGGTGCAGGATGGCTCCCTATTATACTTCTGCTATGCTAGTTTAGTTTTAAATATGCTGAGCAATCAGACTTTTACCACGTTAGTGGGGGAAAAGAATTACAGACATTTTAAAATCCATACATCCTATTAGTCCTAGTTACAGCCCCTTCACTGAGCTAAATAATTCCTTTCCCTTCTTAACCCTTGGTGTTTGTGAAAGCTATCTTGACACCAGGACTGAACCTGGGACTTTCAGAGCTGAAAGCATGAGTCTCTAAAACTTGAACTGAAGAAACAGGGTCTCAAGCAGAGAGCTGTACCTGACCTTTACTCTCTGTGGATTGGGGACAGAGGGGGGCACCTAAAACACGCTGATCAGTGGAATATACTAATTTACAAATATTTGTAGTAGGGCTGTCAAGCAATTAAAAAAATTAATCATGATCAATCATGCTGTTAAACAATAATAGAATACCATTCTTTAAATATTTTCTACATTTTCAAATATATTGATTTCAATTACAACACAGAATACAAAGTGTACAGTGCACACTTTATCTATTTATTTTTTATTACAAATATTTGCACTGTAAAAAAACAAAAGAAATTGTATTTTTCAATTCACCCATTACTAGTACTGTAGTGAAATCTCTTTATCAAGAAACTTGAACTTATAAATGTAGACTTATGTACAAAAAAACTGCATTCAAAAATAAAACAATGTAATAGCTTACAGGTCCACTCAGTCCTACTTCAGCCAGTCGCTCAGACAAACAAGTTTGGTTACAATTTGCAGGAGATAATGTTGCCCACTTCTTGTTTACAATGTCACCTGAAAGTGAGAACAGATGTTTTCATGGCACTGTTATAGCAGGTGTTGCAAGATATTTACATGCCAGATGTACTAAAGATTCGTATGTCCCTTCATGCTTCAACCACCATTCCAGAGGACATGCATCCATGCTGATGATGGGTTCTGCTCGGTAACAATCCAAAGCAATGAGGGCCAATGCATGTTCATTTTCGTTATCTGAGTCAGATGCCATCAGCAGAAGGTTGATTTTCTTTTTTGGTGGTTCGGATTCTGTAGTTGCTGCATCAGAATGTTGCTCGTTTAAGACTTCTGAAAGCATGCTCCACACCTCGTCCCTCTCAGATTTTGGACAGCACTTCAGATTCTTAAACCTTGAGTCGAGTGCTGTAGCTATTTTTAAAAATCTCATATTTGTACCTTTGCATTTTGTCAAATCTGCTGTAGCATCCGAGACTGCTATGACATGAAATATATGCAGAATGGGGGTAAAACAGAGCAGGAGACATACAATTCTCCCCCCAAGGAGTTAGGTCACAAATTTAATTAACACATTTTTTTTTTAAACGAGCATCATCAGCATGGAAGCATGTCCTCTGGAATGGTGGCCAAAGCATGAAGGGGCATATGGATGTTTAGCATATCTCGCATGTAAATACCTTGCAATGCCATGCAAATGCGTGTTTTCACTTTCAGGTGACATTGTAAATAAGAAGCAGGCAGCAATATCTCCCGTAAATGTAAACAAACTTGTTTGTTTTAGCGATTGGCTGAACGAGAAGTAGGAGTGAGTGGACTTGTAGACTCTGAAGTTTTACATTGTTTTGTTTTTTGAGTGCAGTTATGTAACCAAAAAATGTACATTTGTAAGTTGCACTTTCACAATAAAGAGATTGCACTACAGTACTTGTATGAGGTGAACTGAAAAATACTATTTCTTTTATCATTTTTACAGTGCAAATATTTGTAATAAAAATAAATACAAAGTGAGCACTTTACACTTGTATTCTGTGTTGTAATAGAAATCAATATATATGAAAATGTAGGAAAGCATCCAAAAATATTTAATAAATTTCAATTGGTATTCTATTGTTTAACAGTGCGATTAATCACAATTAATTTTTTAAATCGTGATTAATTTTTTTGAATTAATCATGGGAGTTAACTGCGATTAATCTACAGCCCTAATTTGTACACATACAGCACCTTACACACATACACTGTCACTTGCATTTTCTGTTTTCTTGAGTAATTGGTCTCTTGTGCTCATTCTTTGAAAAGAGCATAGGTTTTACTGGGGTAGAATGTCTTGGTGCACTAGTAGCCTGAAAACAAGTTGGTTCTCTTAAACAGATGTACTTTCTTTCCAATTCTTGCTATAGAAGGACTTTTTTTCTTTTCATGCACCCTGGTTCAAACCTAGATTTTTTTTTTTCCCCTTGACTGTATCTGACCTTGCCTTTTTGTGGACTCTGAGCTTTAAACACTCTTTTCAACTAACCTCAGCTGGAAACTGAATGCAGAGATAGTCATGCTGTGTTTTTTCTGAGTTTATATCCTTAGCATTGAGAGCTGGAGCATTGTACATTGCGGGAAAGTTTTCTGAAAATGGTTTTACCTTACCAAAGAAGATGTAGTTATGAATGATGCTTTTTTAGCATTTGAACAGCTGCACCATATCCATATCCAAAATTTCCAACACAACATTTATATCAAAAGAGAAATGTAAGGAAAAAATTAGGTTTCATTTGATTTATAAAAAACCCCAATCCATTGTGAGGGTTGAATTCCTTTTTGTATTCTGGGCAAACATCCCACTGATTTTTGTTTTGTTTTAATAAAACATTTTGCAATAAAAATAAAATACAGTTAATAATGCTTGAAAAGTACAGTAGAGGATAAGCACTGCATTTATTGGTACCATTCCAAAATATTGTTGGGATCTGAAAAAAACTAAAGCCTGGACAACAATGATAAGATATTCTATGGACAGTGTGGCCTCATGACTAGGGCATAGACTGGGACTTGGAAGACGTGAATTCGGTTCCAAGTTCTGCCACTGGTCTGCAGGGTCACCTTGGACAAGTCACTTCATTGCTCTGTGCCTCCGTTTCCCCATTTATAAAATGGAGATGATGATACTGATCTCCAGTGTAAAACACTTTCAGATCTGTGGATGAAAAGAGATAGAGCTAGGATGCTTGTTTTAAGTAACTTGTTATACAAATCAGAAATCTGTTTGGAAAGCCTGGAAAAAATTCTATGTACGCTGCCAACCCCCATATTAAATTCTGATCTCACTAAATCAAAATGTTTTATGATCCAATGTAGAAAGCACAAAGAATTGGTTCATGCCCCCTTCCGGCAGCCAGTTGCTTGAGTGCAAAGTATCTGGGTTAGGGGGAAGATTTCACTTTCTCTTGCAACATGTTTCACCAAAGTATGAGAAGTACAAGTAACAATATCACCATAAAGGCTGAAACTAAATAACTGTATATGGAATCTTTATAACATTTTTCAGAGACATATTTCTCTGTGGTCACGTTCTCCATCCATCCATTCTGTCCCCGTGTTGCATTCTGTGAAGACCACTATGCCTACAGCTCCCTGACCCAACCCTGTATACCAGACCTCTCCCACTCCACCTTAAAGTCTCTGCTTAAAATGCACTCAGTCCTTCCAGGTGGACTATAAACCCTGGTCTTTATAAGAATCTTTATAGAATCTTTTAAAAAAAAATTAACATTCAAAATGCTTAGACATGTGCCTTACTAACTAGAGCAGCTGGTTGATTTTACTGCTTTAACTCTTGTCCTTCTTTCTCTCCCCTTGGTTACCAACCTTCAATGTATCACATATAAAATTAGGCCCTGATTGATCAAAGCATATGCTTAAGTGCTCTGCTGAGTGGGGCTATAGAGCATAAGCTCTTTTGTGAAGGGCCATATTTTATTATTTGTCTCTCATGTGACAGTCATATTTATGGTGCTGTATAAATAATAATAATTCAGATGGTTTCCTAGCAATGCAGACCTCTAATTCTGTTGTTTCATCCCTATAAACCACAAGGAACAGCTCTGCTAAGGAGTAAAATAAAAAGTCTAATTCTTGACATTGGTAAAGGCAAATCTTTTTATTGCTTATCAGAGTAAGGTGACCAGATGTCCCGATTTTAAAGGGACAGTCCCAATTTTTGGGTCTTTTTCTTATATAGGCTCCTGTTATCCCCCCCACCCGCATCCCAATTTTTCACACTTGCTGTCTGGTCACCCTATATCAGAGGGACCTCTTCTGCCAGGCTCATTCATATTATGTGGCTTTAATGTGGCTATCCATAGGCTTCAACCCAATGTGAGTAAGGCTACAAAATTGGGTCCTGAATTATTACTTAACTACATCCTTTTCCATGTCCTTTACTACCCTCGTTACAGCCCTCTATCTGTTGTTTATCCTGTGCAAATGCAATACGTTTTAAGTTGATATTAAAAGGCATAGTTATGTACATAACATGTGCTGTACTCCTGAGCTGGGCAATTACAAAAGGAGTATGAAAACTGGAACAGCTGCTGCACCTGCTCATTAGCTATTTTCAAATAAATATCTGCACTCGTTGAAAATATTTTGTTTTAAATACCATAAGGCACCAGTCCACAATGAAGACTGATTAAAACTAAAAACATTTTAAAGTAACAATAATTTGGTTAGAACTTTGAACCACAAAAACATCACCTTTTGTTTTTGTTTTTAAAGCTTTTTACATTAAACTTGATTTTAAGTGAGAACTTAGTGGTTGTGCTATTTTAGTTCTAGGTCTGAGCCTGTAAATGCCTAGAAAATCTTAGCAGATCCTGCTCTAATAATCAAATTATATTCAAATGGACTTCCTTCTGTGTGAGGGGGCATAGCCTCAGAATCTCAGCTTGGGAGTTGAGTCTCATCTGATAATTGGACCAGAGGTAGCTAGGTACTCAGTCAGCAAAGCATATGTTTAAATGTAAGCATGTTAATAATCCCATTGAAGTCAATGACAGGTTTCAGAGTAGCAGCCGTGTTAGTCTGTATCCGCAAAAAGAACAGGGAGTACTTGTGGCACCTTAGAGACTAACAAATTTTTTTGAGCATAAGCTTTTGTGGGCTACAGCCCACTTCATCAGATGCATAGAATAGAACACACAGAAAGAAGATATTTATACATACAGAGAACATGAAAAGGTGGAAGTAGCCATACCAACTGTAAGAGGCCAATCAGTTGAGATGAGCTATCATCAGCAGGAGAAAAAAGCTTTTGACGTGATGACCCATAGAAGGTGTGAGGATAACTTAACATGTTAACTTAACTTGTATGGCTACTTCCACCTTTTCATGTTCTCTGTATGTATAAATATCTTCTTTCTGTGTGTTCCATTCTATGCATCCGATGAAGTGGGCTGTAGCCCACGAAAGCTTATGCTCAAATAAATTTGTTAGTCTCTAAGGTGCCACAAGTACTCCTGTTCTTTTTATTGAAGTCAGTGTTTAAGTGTGTGCTTTTGCTGAATTGAGAACCGCATGCTGGCTCTTTCAGACAAGAGGAATTGACAGGTAAGGGACAACATTTTTCCTTAATGACCTTAAATGATGCCAAATCAATGGAAAAAGACATTAATTGATAGTACAGGGGAGTAATCAGTGGACAGTACATATCTAGCCCTTTTTGCCTTTCACAAGTGTGAAAAGCTGCAGTTAAGTATCATTCACTTAAATCATTTCAGTAAGTAGCAGTTTATAATGAAATAGAGAGATAATTGTTACATGATTTTATTAAAATGTCATGAACATACTAAAAATATTCCTTGTATAATTGTTTCATCAAATTCTACACATGCTGTCGCTTAATAACCGCTTAAACATTCTTTCCTTCAAATATTGAGGTCCTACTGGGTTGACAGACAACACAATCGCTTTTATACATACATTTATCAGATCTGCTGAAGGTTATAACTTGAGCTGCAAAATGTGCGTATCAGGGAGGGATATAAATCTCAAACAGGAAATATGCCCTTTTGTGAATAAAACTCCTGAGAAATTATTTTGTAATAATTAATTATTTGCAAAGAGTTTGCATTGAACTTTCATGAGAGGAATGTCTAAGATATACTGTGTAGGTGGAATTTACCAGAATATAATCAGTCATTTTTTTCTCTTCTTCTCTGGCAGGTTAATATGTGAATCACTTGGTAATCTAAACTGTTGTCTTGCCAATTCACCAGAAATAACTGCACTCGTCTTCCTTTATTGTACTTCGACTTTCTGTTAGGACATTAAATGCCAGATCTTGTACAATAAAATAAGACATGTTAAAAATGCAACAGAAATATAATGCCAGGATTTAGATGAATGCGATTTCAGTGTTTGATATGAAGCATTGTGATGTAGACAGGTTATGTGAAAGTTTGCCTGGAAACAGATACACTCTTCATGAAAGTTGCAACTTAGGGCCCCCATCCTGCAAACACTTCAGCACATGCTTGATTTTACTACTGGCAGAAGTACTAATGAAATCAATGGGACCACTTATGATTGTAAAGGTGAGCAATGGCATAAGTGTTAGCAGGATCAGGGCTTTGGATGTGTATGTAGGATCTTGAGCCATAAAACTTCCTCTGTCCTACAAGGGATTTCCAGCACTGTAGAAAGAATTCCATTAACACTTTCTATTTAATAAAACCAAAACAAAGCACTACCATCCTGCATGATCTGGTAGAATTTTAAGGTTCTAGGACAGTACTGGAAACCTAAACAAAATATTATTCCTGCTCTGTATTTCCAAAAGCAACTTCCTTCAGTAAATATCTTCTTTGGAATGTTTCATATGTATTAAGTATCGGAGGGATAGCCGTGTTAGTCTGTATCCACAAAAACAACGAGTAGTCCGGTGGCACCTTAAAGACTAAGAACTTTATTTGGGCATAAGCTTTTGTGGGTAAAAACCCACTTCTTCAGATGCATGGAGTGAAAATTACAGATATAGGTATAAATATATATTGGTACATGAAGAGAAGGGAGTTACCTTTCAAGTGGAGAACCAATGTTGAAGGCCAATTTAGTCAGGGTGGATGTGGTCCACTCCCAATAATTGATGAGGAGGTGTCAAAACCAAGGGAGGGAAAATTGCTTTTGTAGTGAACCAGCCACTCCCAGTCCCTATTCAAGCCCAAACTGATGGTGTTAAGTTTGCAAATGAATTGTAGTTCAGCAGTTTCTCTTTGAAGTCTGTTTTTGAAGTTTTTTTGTTGAAGTATGGCTACTTTTAAATCTGTTATTGGGTGTCCAGGAAGATTGAAATGTTTTCCTACTGGCTTTTGTATGTTACCATTCCTGATGTCTGATTTGTGTCCATTTATCCTTTTACATAGAGACTGTCTGGTTTGGCCAATGTACATGGCAGAGGGGCATTGCTGGCACATATAATTTTCACTCCATACATCTGAAGAAGTGGGTTTTTTACCCAGAAAGCTTATGCCCAAATAAATCTGTTAGTCTTTAAGGTGCCACCGGACTCCTCGTTGTTCATATGTATTAGACTTGTATTTTGGCTTTACAACTCAGCAGTATCTTCCCTAGACCCCAGAACTCTCACAAGTACAACTTCTGCAGTGGACTGGTAGAATTTTAGAAGTTCAAGCCTTTTGAAGCTTCTCTATGAAAGGGTTTTGCATACCAGGTGATCTCCTTTTTCTGTCCCCTCTAGCAATCCAGGAGTGAGGGAAATGGAAAAACTTGCACTGATCCTATCTGAGAAACTGACTTTGCAATCTGTTACTGTTAATCAATATTTGAAATAGTTATTGCCATTGTTTTATAATTTTGTGCATTTCATTTGGTTTCTGTGTCCTTGCCTCCTATTTTTGTCTAGAATTCTGCCCATACTAATCATGGCTAATTCAGGAGAATGGAAGACAACTTCTTTACTACCAAGAAAACTTCGTCACAGCAGTATCCTTGAGGGACCTTATCAACCATAGAAGTCTGTATTAATAAAACCATTAGAAAGAAGTTGCTGATGGCCATTGCAAAAAAGCTCATAGAAGTCATTTAAAAAAAAACCAGCCTTCATTCTCTTCCACCCTCCGTCCCCCAACACAACAACAAATAGACCTGAGCAGCTGTGTGCTAGTGTAGTGTCTTACCTTACATCTTACTGAGTTACTTCCTAGTTCAGTGGTTTTTAACCTTTTTTCATTTGCGGACCCCTAAAAAATTTTGAATGGAGGTGTGGTCCCTTTTGGAAATCTTAGACATAGTCTGTGGACCCCAGGTTGAAAACCACTGGTAATAAACTAGGACAATCTGTGACTGGCTGCTCCATGTGTACACAGGGGGAAAAGGTGCAATGATCCACCCTTTCCCCACTCCCATATTCCTACACAGAGGATGGTCACAATAAATCCTTGTGCTCTTCAGTGTCACTAGCTCACCCTTTAGGACCATGGTCCTGATACCCTTTCAGCATTGGTTAGCAGAACTGGCCAGCTGACGATGGGAGCACGTGCTGCACAGCTGCCCTTTCCGGGCACAGCTCAGGGCTTTTCACAGCATCTGCTGAAGCCCTCCGGCTGCACATCACCCCCAAGGCAGGCCAGTGCCATCCAGGCAGAGTAGAGTTCTCATGCAGTAAATGTACTCCATTAGATTTCTAATGGCTGTACAAATTTTGTATCAATATCCAGTGGGACAGAGACGGTGTTATTTATTTTGTGTTGTCCTAACCACACAGTCTGCAGTTAACTAATAATGATAGCAAACCCAATGGGATGTTGTAGATGAAGCCTGGGAGGCTTTCCTAATGGTTGCTAGGAAAAGACCAATTCTGTCAACAGAACATTGTATCCATGGCAACTTGCAATTAATCATTTGATTTTTCAGCATGTCCAAAGCTTTTTATTTTCCTGTTCATATTTGTTCATGGTTTATTATAGCAGTAATTAATGTCAGGTTGGGCATTTCCTGGGTGGTAATTACTTGCTGGGTTAAGGATACATGGCTGTGGCTTAGGTCCTCAACTTCTCCAGCTATTTATTAATAGCCTGAAAAAGCTTCATCCTGAGGTCATCATTGCCTAATTAATGAGTTTTCAATTAATTCTGGTAATTGTTCATAGATATTTGCTAAGGCAATATGCCGATAGAGAAAATGGCACAACATTTTGTTTAGTGAGCCACAAACATTGTGCCTAAAATATCATCCTGGCTAGAGACCATCATTTGTACATATGTTTCATTTGCTTCAGAAAACAAAAGCCATGCACCTATCTTCCTATATGCTGAAGTATCCAGTGCTGTAAACTGTGCAATCCTGTAAAGCAGAACTATTGGTGCAAAATGATATCTTGATTCAGCTGTTTTGCAGCCTTACTACATGTTTGTCTGTGTTTAGTGTGTCTTACCAAGACTTGGAGGTTTATCAGAAAGGATGCAGATGTCCATTAGCTCTTCCCCAACTAGCAGTTATAGTGAGTGGATCTAGTCCCTGCTGTGACAAAAAACATTTTTGGTAGCTTGAGTGAAAAGGAAGTTGAGGAGGAAAGCTGTCAAGAACTGCTGTCTGCACTTTGGGGAAAAACAAAATGACAGGAACAAAAAAGTGGGAAAAGATAAGACTCTGTGACAGGAAGCATCTGTAGTGTTCTTAATTTCTCTTGTCAGCAGGGAGATTTTAACAGAGTTATTGTCTGACAGGGACAGTGATTGGCTAGTTTGGGGAAACCTGTTCACATGGAATGACTTTGTCAGTGAGGCTTGTATGGTAGAATATTTATGATGACAGACTTTTGGTTTGGTATGGTGTGTGTGTGTTTCAGATGGGCATTATATAGTACACATAAAATATTAATAGTATCAAAATGTTTTTGTGTTGTGCTTTAACCTTAACACATTGTAAAGCACAAATGGGAATTCTAAGACCTTGCTTGTTTAGCATTGTGGGCAGTGAATTCTGTCATAACCTAGTTGCAGAATACTGAAGTGCTGACTTTCATTATGGCACCTTTGTTACACATCTGTTGGTGTCACTAGGCATAGCTACCAGGTAACTCGGGGCGGGGGGATGGAAGGCCATAAGTGCCGATGAAACTCCCTTGCTCTGGGTCTAAGTGAGCCACAGTAACTCCATCTTGTGAACTTTCACCTACTTCCATGCTAACTGCTTACATGCTGTAGCAGAAAATGTAATGGTCAGCTTTTCTAGCAGACAGCTGCAGTTTTGCTCACACTAGCAAACGTAGTGATAAGACGGGGGAGAAAAAAGGGTGGGGGAAGACTGCATGCGCACAGGCCTTGCAAGGCCAAAGATAAGCAGGCGAACGGGAAACTTTTCTAACAAGCCACAATGTGTACCTGCTGTAACTGTTCGGGACAGGAGGGGTAGAGGGAAGAGTAACAGAACAAAGCTTACACACAAACAGCTTGGAATATAAAAGGGGAAACTTGCTTGTATGTGCTGTGCTTGATTTGAGATGTGCCTGTCTCCCTGCACCACTTTGAGATCTCAAATAAACTTTGTTTGCTTCTCCACCCCTAGTGTGTCTATTGGTGCAGCGCACACCGGGCAACGAACCCTGTTGCCCCCTCGGGGCCCATCTGGGCCGGCAACACATCTGAGAATATCTTTTATACAGTGCTGTGTATCATTTGGTGTATGAGTCCTTACTGTCAAAGTAGGTACATTAGGGTCTGAGTATTTCTGCTTATGAAGCTTCAGAAATAAGGCAGGGCAAATGTACAGTATTTAGATTCAGCTAGTGATTCAGGACAACAGATGTAGGTTCTTCATGTGACATAATGATGACATAGATGGCCTGGAAGGGCTAATCCCTTTTCTAGAGGTGAAGGATACCTGATTCTACTCTGGGCGGAAGCTGTCTGATTTGTCAGCTTTAGGAAAATGGTTTTGCAGTAAGGAATACTCTCCACTGGGAGTTTGAAATGTATACAGTCAAACTTCTTTCACATTGGCTTTGAGCCATGTTCTTACAAAGTAACAAAAAATTGGTTCCATAAAATCTTACCATCTTTCAGCTATGAGTCCCGTGAATATTGTGGTCTTGCAATAGTGAGACCATAGTTAAGGTGGCATCAGAATCTTCTGTTTTCCGTGTCTCACTTTTTTTCCCCCCCGAGGCCTTTTTTGTTAAAAATGCACTGGGGGAATTTGAACCAAATTTCAGCCACTAATTTGTGTGTGTGTGTGAGAGAGAGAGAGAGAGAGAGAGAGAGAGAGCCTCCAATGTGTATTTTGTGTTTTTATGTCATTGGGTTTTTGGGGGGGAAATTTGGGAAACCTGATTTCCCCCACTCCACACAGTGCATATTTGCTGCCCCCTTCCGCTGTCTGAGCAGTAATATTGTGACATTGGAGATAATTACCCACTCCTTCCAGTTCATTTGCATACTTGGGGACAGTTACAGTAGCCCCAGTTGTCATGGCAATGCTTGCCTTTGATAACTGATGTACCTCAGATGACCAGAACATTGTAGCAAAGAAGGATCCCAGGAGAAGCTTTAGTGAAAGCAAACTGGGTTATGATAAGCCCAGCTGAGCTCCTATTGGGTTTGTACTGGGTAAGTTACACTGTTTCTTTCAAAGGATAATTTTTGTTACTTTCCTCAGACAGGGTTACCATTACAATAAGAGATAAAATTCCAGTTCATTTTCATGTATGTTGTTTATCTCATTATTAAAAATTGGGGGCTGAGTCTTTCTGAATATTTTGCTTTTTTTAAAAAGTGGGAAATTGCAATTATGAGCCCCTACTTAGTTTTCTGTTAGACAGTTTTTTAAAAAAGTAATTCCCCCATACTGTGAAACCTGTATATTTCAAATATTATTTTTGCATGGCATTAACTGCACCCAAAATTCAGGGAAATGTATTGAATTCAAGTTGACAATGACATATTTACATATGTTGATTTTCTATGAATGAACAATACAGCTTCAGTTTACAAATTCTATATAAAACATTGTACTAAATAATTTTACAACACACAGTTATTTATATGTATATAAAAAGTTTTCTGTTAAAAAACTAAGGATATTCACAAACATCTTTTAATGTTAGTTAAGGTTTGCTATCATTAATAAACCATACAAAATTAGGACATTCAAAGGAAAGGATTAAAAGGTTGCAAAGTGAAGTACTCACAAGTTGATAAATGCCAGAATTAATTTTGCCCGTGCAATTCAGCCCCCCTATGTGTATCCGTCATGATACAGTTTTCAATTACTGACACTCTGGAGACTTGTATTCTATCTCTGCTTCTGCCACCGAGTTCCTATGTGATGCCTGGAAGGTCACGTATGCTAAACTTTTCAGTTAATCACTTCTGCATGTAATTAAAGGTTGTATCATATGCACAAAAGGGATGAATCCAAGTTGCATGGACAACATTCATTCTGGCATTTCTTAACTTGAGTGCTTTACTATGGAAACTTTTAATCTTTTTTAATCCTATAATTTTGTGTTTCCTAATTTTTAGGGGTTATTTGATTGATGAGAGGAAACTTAACTAATGTTAAACAAAGTTTTCATTTTTGAATAGAATAGGCAATGGGAGGAAACTGCAAATTACTGACTTTGAATTCAGAGGCTCTGGTGACCATGGAAATTGAAAAGTGAACTTGCACAGTTTGTGTTAACATTGGAACTTTCAATAGAATTATGGTTGTATGTAAATAAGTCCAGTTTCACAGTTGTTCTCACAGAAAAGAAACCCATTTCAGGCACAAAATGAAAACCTGTTTGGGGAAACAGGCCTACTCTATTTTAGAGACCTAACACAAAGTAAAATCTCTTCATAAAGGCCTGCAGTTCTTGGGATGCTAATTCTAGACAAGCTTCACAACACAAAATAAGCAATGAAAGTACATATGTTGGGAACTCTTTTTTTCATGGAATTCAAAGTTGTTTTTCTACACTCAGCAGCAGTTCCCTTCCTAGAAGCCCACCCTCTTTATCTGTGCTTTGGAAAATTGACTGCATTTGTCCTGCTTTCTTCTTTTGGGTTCCTGAGGAGGGTCTTCTGGGTCTTAATCCCCATCCATCATACAGATAGTTTCATAGAGTTTAAGGCCAGAAGGGACCATCAGTCATCTTGTCTAACCCATATACACAGATTGCTAAAGTTCATCCAGATTAGGGTTACCATATTTTGTGCCTCCAAATGGAGGACACTCCACAGGGCCCCGCCCCCAGCCCTGCCCCCGCCCACGCCCAACCCCGCCTCCTCCCCAAAGTCTCCGACCCCTCCCCTGCTTCCCGCGAACATTTGATTCGCGGGAAGCCTGAAGCAGATAAGGGGGAGTGTGGGGGGAGGAGGTGTGGCCCAGGCTGGCCCCCCGGCGTTTCCAGCCTGGGTCGGCTCGGGCCCTGGGGTGCTGGCCCCGGCCCCTGGCCGACCACCCCCGGCCCGCCCAGCACTGCCGGCCCCCGGCGGCCTGGTGCACCCCCAGCTCCCGGCCCCGCGACCCCGCCCCCCGGCCCGGCTCCCGGCCCCGCGGACTTGGCTGCCCGGCTGACCGGCTCCCAGGCCCCGTGGGCCGGCCCCGCACCCCCGGCTCCCCGCCAGGCCCCGCGCCCGGCACGGCACTGCGCCCCTGGTTCCCGGCCGGCACCGCACGCTCAACCCGGCTCCCGGCCCGGCACCATGCCCCCGGCCCCGCACCACCGACCCCAGCCAAAGAGGCCCCAGCTGAGCACCACCGAGCCCTCCCGATTTTCCCGGACATGCCCAGCTTTTGGGGATTTCCCCCCGGACGGGGATTTGAGCCCCCAAAAGCCGGACATGTCCGGGAAAATCTGGACGTATGGTAACCCTAATCCAGATACCCCTATATTAATCCAAATACTATAGTTAGACCAAAGCATTTTAGTCCTTGGGAGACTAAACTCTGTGCTACAGGCAGAGAACAGGAGAGACCAAAGTGCCATGTTGTCTCCCCATGCTAAAGAAGCTGGGACACAGGGTAACCATGACTACAAGGGCCACTTTTGAAACCTGAATCATAAAATATCAGGGTTGGAAGGGACCGCAGGAGGTCATCTAGTCCGACCCCCTGCTCAAAGCAGGACCAATCCCCAGACAGATTCTTGCCCCAGATCCCTAAATGGCCCCCTCAAGGATAGAACTCATAATCCTGGGTTTAGCAGGCCACTGCTCAAGCCACTTAGCTATTCCCCCCGTACTATCTAGTACACTCCCTAATTTTGCAGTTTGTTAATTTTATTTAATAAGTGGATCTCAGGCTGGGGATTAGATGCATATTTTACACACTCTTATTGATTCCTGTTTCCTACCTGTTTACACCATTGTTCTTTTGTTCTCCTCCTCCTCACTGTCTCTGTGCTTCCAACTCTAAATAACTACTGCTATTTTCTCCACTAATCTTTCCTTTCACTATGATTTGAATAGCTTTCCTCTACTGCTTGAGTAATTTGTTGAATCCCACTTTTTATAAGATCGCTATCAACTGTGAATCACAGCAGGGATTTGTTTGTTTGGATTGCAACATTCTTCACTGTTTCAGAGTTTCAGTATTGTTCCCCGCCTCTGTAATGTGTCCATTACTGGAGTATTCAATGTACATCACCTAGGTTAGGTAAAATGCAAAATTACCACTTCTGAAAAATTGGGAGCATATACCCCATGTCCTTTCCCCTGCACCAATCTAACATACCTGAAAGATCCAGAGGTTAAACAATCCCCAAAACACAACTTGCAAATTTTAAAACTTGGACAGGCTACTCCAGTACTTTAAATCCATTCTAATGATCTTAGCCATGACAACAACTTTTTATCCTATTTAAACTGTCTGTCTCCCAAGTGTGATATGGAAGGTATTCAGTATACATTATTCATTAAAGTGTTATCTTGGAATGACTAGTTGGGCAGTGATTGAAGCAGTGAGATGGTTGGGCGCTTGTAATAGTCTCTGTTTCTTTTAGGACTCAAATTGCTGCGGTAGATATATCTTTGAGTGTTTGGGGAGAATAAGGTAAAGAATGATAATGATGGTCTACTGGCTGTAATACCAGTGCTTGTTTCAGTTTTTATTGTAAACTGGACTTTCTTCTTTCTGAGCCGCTCTGGAGAATAGATGTATTTATTTCCTCATTCATTCAATACATTTAGACTGAGGATTTAAGTGTTTAGAGTATGAACCTATCAGGGCTCAAAGGCTTTATCTACAGTAGAGTATATTGACATTGGCACTGCCACCGCAATCCCCCAGCAACTCCTCAACACACAACAGTGCTCAGATATTCACATAAAAAGAACAGGAGTACTTGTGGCACCTTAGAGACTAAATTGGGACTATAATTGCACTTGCTCTGAGCAAAGCTAAGAACCGTTGCATTATGTGCTGCATCACTCTACCTTTTATAGTGCCAGTGAGGATGCCAGACAGATGCAACAGCACAACTGGTCCTCCCAGCATACTCCCAAATGAGCCTGACTGTGCCCAGTCCTAACTGATAACTAGTGCTCTGTACTATCAAAGCTATGTCCTCTTTCAAACGTGTGCAGGCCTGTGACCAATTGAGAAAATACTCTCCTTTTCCACTTAGATACTTGCAACCACATATCGTTTCCCTTAACTTACAGTATAAATAAACAGTAATATAGCTTCTTTCAAAGACCAGAAAAGGAATCTCTTTAACACTTAAATAGCCTTAGATGAATGATATATGTCTTAGGGAGTGGTACCTGTATGGTATTATTGTCTATTTTACATACCAACGCTCATTTGATGCATTGCTGAAAATCTATAATTCAAAATCCTTAAAATGTCTGGCCTTTCTAATTTCTTCTTTGTTACAGCACCGGGCCAAACACCTGGGTTTCCTGTTTAGCTCACTTTGACAAACAGCTCAATAGCAAGACTTAAGTTCTTCTTCGAGAGATGTCCCTGTGGGTGCTCCACTCTAGGTGTTGGTGCGTTCCTGCGCCTTCACTCGGAGATTTTTCGTAGCAGTACTCGTACTGGCCACGCATGCGCAGAGGCTGCCCCCCCCCCCCCCCCGCAGTGAGTCTAGGATAATAGTGCGCATGCGTGGCCAATCTCCTCAGTTCCTTCTCTACCGTCCCCGGCCTGAGACGGAGCTCAGCAGACTCGTTAGGAAATCCCTCACTTTGTTACAATTACCTGTTCTAGTAGTTAGTTTGTTGTCAGTTCTTGTTAGTGTAGCTCATTAGTTCTTTTATCTGTTTAAAAAAAAATAAAAAATTTTTCTCTCAGCCGCAGCCGCTTCTACCATGCCTGGCTCCACAGGCTTTAAGCACTGCTCTACGTGTAAGGATGCTATTCCGCTCTCTGATGGCCACTCTCATTGTATAAAATGCCTGGGGGAAACACACATTCCCCAAAAATGTGCCCACTGTACCAAACTCAGTTCCAGGGCACGAAAGGACAGAGAGCTTAAACTGAAACTGCTCCTCCTGCAGAAGTCTATCGGGTCAGTTTCAGACCCAGGTGCTGACTCCAGCTCTACTGCCCGCCACAGCCCCCCTGCTTCAAAAAAACTGAAGAAAGCTACAAAAAAGGGGCAGCCCTCTCCAACAAAGAAGTTGGTGAGGCACAAAAGTGCCTCAGGCAGGTCAACAGTTTCCCTGCCTGTGTTTCCTCGCCTCAGCACTTTTGAAGAGCTGGGCTCCTCAGGCACCGCACGAAAGCCGCCTCAGGCTGCGGCGGCGGTGCGAAGCTCCAGTGCCAAGGCTTCAGGCTTTCAGTTGCCTGCCTCGTTTATGGCACCGTTCGGCACCGAGACGGATGCAGTGCCAACATTTCCAGCCTTGCCTGACCCTCTGTGGGCTGATGTTGCCCCCCCGGCACCTACCACGGCACCGGCAATCGTGACACAGGCTGACAGGGAGATCAAAGGAAAAACCCCTGCTCAGAGGAATGTTCCCTCAGGGCAACCTCCTCCTCCACAGTTTTCACCTCACGCAGGAGCCTCACCTTTTCAATTTACTCAGACAGCAGATCTATTGGTCTCACCCATTCTGCAGTCTCCCCTGATAAATGACTGTTTTTCTCCAATGCTGGACTCAGGATCAGAACAGCCTTCCTCCAGTGAGGAGGAAACTGATCCACAGGCAGTTTTTTCTCCTTATCAAGACTCCTAGACCCAGATCAACAGGGGTTACAAAAAAACTACCTCAGCCTGTTCTCAGTATCCTGCCCCATGGGGAGTGAACCCTTGGATGGCACCACCTATGCCCTGCCCACCACCTTGGCAATGTTGGGCACCATGGGCATCGTACCCCCGAGAACACATGCGCTACGGCACTTCGACCAGGCACAACACCAGTTTAGCACCACCTCGTGATGGACCTGCCAGTGACATAAGATACCAGGCAGCACCATCACACTCCCAGGAGCAACTGAGTCCTGCTCCTATTCCAGCAGAGTCCGACGTAACGCCTGAGGAAGCCTTACTTCCCCTTCCTCCAACCCCGTCGGATGACTATGCTAAATTCCAAGACCTCTTTAAAAGAGCTGCAGGTGACTTGAAAATTAACTTAGAGGAAGTCACTAAACAACGGCATGAACTAACAGACATTTTGCAGCCCTCTTCTTCCTCTAGAGTGGCATTACCAATCAACATAGCCCTTTTAGAACCCGCTAAATCCATCTGGCAGAATCCAGCCACTAGCCTACCTACCTGTAAACAAGCGGACAGGAAGTACTTCATTCCTTCAAAGGGCTCTGAATTCCTTTTTACCCATCCGGCGCCAAACTCATTTGTAGTGGATGCAGCAAACCAGAGGGCCAAACAACAGTACACCCCAGCTCCACCCCAGCCAACAAGGACAGTAAACACCTGGACCTCTTCGGACGCAAAGTATATGCATCCTCGACGCTACAATTTCGCATAGCTAATTATACCGCAGTCCTTGCAAAATATGACCACAAAAACTATAATAAATTCATGGATTTTATTGATCACCTCCCAGAACAGAAGAAACAACAATTCACAGCTTTGGTTTCCGAGGGACAAACCATATCACGCACTGCTCTCCAAGCGGCCCTTGATGTAGCTAACACTGCAGCAAGGTCGACCGCCACAGCAGTGGTCATGCGATGGGGTTCATGGCTCTCTTCCTCCTTCTTCCCTCGAGAGGTCCAGAGCACCATTGACGATCTTCCCTTCGATGGGGAAAAACTTTTTGCCTCCACCACAAACGACATGCTGCATTCGATGAAGGACGCAAGAGCAACCCTCCGGTCCCTAGGCCTCCAGCCACCTGCGACCAGAAGATGACAATATAGATATCAACCTTATCACCGACCATGCTACCCCACATTTTCACAACACTCCTATAGACCACAGGAACAGCAACAACAACGCCAAAGACCAAGATTCCAGCGTCGTCGTCCTAACTCTACAGGGGCGCTGCAACCCCCCTCCAACTAATAGGCAGATTTGAAGCATTGGTCGAGGGTTTAGAAAACAGCGTTTCCACTTCAGCCAGCACACCTATCTTTGGACACTGCCTACGACCATTCTCTCATCAATGGCAGAAAATTACATCCGACAAATGGGTCATAGAGGTAGTTACAATTGGATACGCCATCCCCTTCCTCTCCCTCCCTCCCTCCCACACACCCATCCACCCTCCCCGTCCCTCTTCAGGGACCCATCTCACAAGCGACTACTCTTCCAAGAAGTGCAGCATCTCCTTCAACTGGGAGCAGTAGAACGACACTGAGGGAAGGGTTTTTACTCCCATTATTTCTTAACAGAGAAGAAAAATGGGGGATGGCGACCAATCCTCGACCTCAGGCGGCTCAACAAATTTGTCAAAAAGCAAAAGTTCAAGATGGTCACTCTCACCACTATAATCCTAGCGCTGGAGCAGGGTGACTGGTTTTCAGCCCTCGACCTACAGGATGCCTATTTTCATGTGACTATACACCCGTCCCACAGACGATTCCTACGCTTTACTCTCAGCTCCACACATTTCCAATACAGGGTTCTCCCTTTCGGACTGTCCACGGCCCCCCATGTTTTTTCCAAGATCCTAGCCGTAGTTATAGCCTACCTCAGAAAACAAGGGGTCGTAATATTTCCTTACCTAGACGATTGCCTCCTCAAAACTTCAACGTTCGACGAAGCTCTCCAATCCATACGGCTTACCATCGATTGTTTCCTATCTTTAGGCCTGCAAGTAAACAAAAACAAATCCACATTATACCCCACCCAACATCTGGAGTTCATAGGGGCATACCTCGACTCCCGGACGGGGTTGGCATCTCTCCCACCAACCCGCTTCAATTCTATAAGTCAACTAGCCACAAGGATTCGCAACAGTCCCCAGGTGACTGTCCGGGACTGCCTACAAATACTAGGTCACATGGCCTCGTGCACCTCCGTCGTTCAAAATGCACGTCTATATATGAGGTGCTTCCAAGCGTGGTTGGCCACGGTGTACAGACCGAATGTGCACCCTCTAAACAAGACTCTCTCCATACCTGCCCGAGTCAAAGATTCTCTACAGTGGTGGACAATTCACTCCAACCTCTGCTCTGGAGTCCCCTTTCTTCAGCAGGCTCCATCCCTCATACTGACGACCGATGCATCTCTGACAGGATGGGGTGCACACATGTCTCACCACACAGCCCAGGGGCTTTGGTCTTCAACCGAGACCTCTCTCCATATAAATGTCCTAGAACTTCGAGCCATTCGCAATGCGTGCCGTCAATTCCTACCACTGATCAAGAACCAACACGTACGCATAATGACAGACAATATTGCATGCATGTTCTACGTGAACAGGCAGGGGGGAGCTCGATCCCAGTCTCTGTGCACAGAGGCTATGAAACTCTGGAACTGGTGCATTGCGAACAACATCCGGGTATCAGCGGCCTATCTTCCTGGAGTGATGAATACCACAGCGGACGAACTAAGCAGACGTTTCCCGTGGGATCAAGAATGGGAATTAAACGAGCACACCATTCACAACATATTCCGCATTTGGGGTTACCCAGCAATAGACCTCTTTGCAACTGCAAAAAACAAGAAATGTCCCAATTTTTGCTCCAGAGCAGGGCTAGGCAAACATTCCCTGGGAGACACATTCATGATCCCATGGCACCAAAACTTACTGTATGCATTTCCCCCGGTACCGGTTCTGAACAGGGTCCTGATAAAAATACGAACAGATGGAGCCAAGGTGATCCTAATTGCCCCATCATGGCCCAGACAGCCCTGGTTTCCGTTTCTCACCAAAATGTCCATTCGACCACCAATCCCCTTGCCGCTCATTCCGAACCTCCTATCACAACAACACGGCCGTTTTCTCCACCCCAACTTATCCATGCTCCACCTCAAAGCATGGTTCCTACATGGTTCTCCCAAAATGAACTAGATTGTTCTGAACAAGTTCAAAGAGTGCTCCTGCATAGCAGAACACAATCTACTCGCACCACCTATCTATGTAAGTGGAAACAATTCACACACTGGTGTTCAACTAAACAATTTAGTCCCACATCAGCACCTCTTCTGCTCATACTTGACTACCTATTGGACCTTAAGCAATCCGGCCTTTCTTCCAGTTCCATCAGGGTCCATTTAGCTGCTATTACAACTTTTCATGACAAAATTGATGATACTTCTGTATTTGCTCATGCTATCACCAAGCGCTTCCTCAAGGGACTCCAAACCCTATACCCAGACATAAAACCACCCACCACCCCGTGGGACCTTCATCTAGTTCTCTCTTGCCTAACCCAACAACCATTTGAACCCCTAGCCACGTGTTCCCTTTTACACCTTTCGATGAAAACAGCATTTTTAGTGGCAATTACCTCTGCCAGGCGGGCAGGAGAAATAGCAGCTCTTATAGCAGACCCACCATATACAATATTTTTCAAAGACAAGGTTACCCTCAGGTTACACCCCAATTTTCTTCCTAAAGTACACTCCTCGTTCCACATTAATGAGCCGATTCACTTACCAACCTTTTTCCCGAAGCCACATGCGAACTCGTTCGAAGCCTCAATGCATACACTAGACGTACGCAGGGCCTTGTCCTTCTATTTGGATAGAACCAAACCTTTTAGAAATTCTTACAGACTTTTTGTTTCCATCGCGGAGCGTTCCAGAGGTACACCTATTTCTACCCAGAGACTTTCGAACCGGATTTCTCAGTGCATCCGGTTGTGCTATCAGATGAAGAAAGTTACACCTCCAGACGGCATCAGAACACACTCCACTAGATCTATGGCTGCCTCTGTAGCATTCTTACGCAAAGTTCCCCTGGCTGATATCTGTAAAGCAGCTACCTGGTCCTCTGAGCACACATTTGTTAAGCACTGTGCCCTTACTCAAGGCCCTCTATCTGATATACATTTGGGCAGGGCTGTACTTTCAACGGCGTTCCTATCAGATCTGAAGTCCCTACCTCCTTAAGATACACGGCTTTTAAGTCACCTAGAGTGGAGCACCCACAGGGACATCTCTCGAAGAAGAAAAGGAGGTTACTCACCCTGTGCAGTAACTGATGTTCTTCGAGATGAGTGTCCCTGTGGGTGCTCCACTACCCACCCTCCTCCCCTCTACTTCGGAGTTGGGGTAGCCTCCGTTGTAGAGAAGGAACTGAGGAGATTGGCCACGCATGCGCACTATTATCCTAGACTCGCTGCGGGGGGGGAGAGCCTCTGCGCATGCGTGGCCAGTACGAGTACTGCTACGAAAAATCTCCGAGTGAAGGCGCAGGGACGCACCAACACCTGGAGTGGAGCACCCAAAGGGACACTCATCTCAAAGAACGTCAGTTACTGCACAGGGTGAGTAACCTCCTCTTTTAGTACCCCCACTCACAACTCTAACCATTCTCCCTCCTTTCCTCTCTTTCTCTTTTTGTCCTCAACAGCAACAAATTGGTTTTCCTCTGGAAAATGTCTGTGGAGACTGCAACTAAAAAAAAAAAAAAGTATATTTAATGCAAGATACATATATCTCCCTTAGTGGCCTCATTTTGTTCTGCTTACATCAAGGATTGCCACCATCTCCACTTCCTCTTTTTCTTCCTCAACAGGTGACGCCCTGGAGAAATCTAGTTTTGCTGCAGTTATAGAAACATTAGCACCCAGAGCAATAGATTTCAACCAGACTCTTCTTCTGGAAATCCACCAAACTCTAATTTGAGTCACTAAAATCATTCTGACAGCTTAACCAAGTGTCCTCCTGGATTTGTCATTACAATTAACATTCCTACAAAACAAAGTATAGGGATCCTTAATCATAGGTTTCTTCCTCTCAGTCTAGTCCTCCTTGGATTAGAAAAAATCAAGGAAGAAGAAATATATGAATTCTTCTTATTCATCTCCTTCAGAAAAGAATATTCCTCTTCTGAGTTCTCAGGAGATTTCTTAGGACTATCACTTGAATTTTGAGCAAGTATTTACAACATTGTATGACATAATTTTCCTGATGAGACACTAGAATGTTCAACTAGATCTCTATTACCTCTAGGGAATTTGGTGGAGGGGGCTCTTCCTTTTACATTTTAGATGGGAGAGGGTCCCTTCAGGTATATTGGGTCATTCTGGCTATTGAAAATTTCTCAAATCTCAAGTATTTCTCAAAATACTTTATAGACTATGTAAAATCAGATTTGAAGTATGGATATTTTTTCCTTAAAATTAATCAGTAGTGCAGATCTGAATCAAGAAATCTTCCATCTTTATAAAGTACTATTTCTTCTAAACAATCCACTCATATAAAAATTGAATGCTGCTTTCAGGAAAGGTTATGTTGTCTCAACTGTATGGGGTACATAACCTGACTGCCTATTAATAGAAACCAGAGGTTTTCTGCATATCTTGGGAACATTTCTTGTATTGTTTTAAACATCTTCCATTCCTACTGTTCCCAACAATGAGTTATCCTGTAATCTCCACCATTTGGAAAAGAGTCCATACTGCATCTGACTATAAAAGCAATAATTTTTGGAGCCATCAGAGAGCAAAAGGCAAACAAGATAATATTCCCTATACTGTATCATCTCCAAGCTTAGGCGAGTTCATAGCAGTTGTGTGCCTTTTTTTTTTTTTTTTAAGTTTTTTTTCAACAGTTTCATTGCCTACAAATGTCAGATAATGGATAGTTTAATAATAAAAGTTGGCCATTTTTAAATGAGCATGAATCTTTATTAATACTTAGTACTTGCACCTAGGACTAGACAGCATACTCAAATATTTTGCTACCTACGGTATCTAGTGTGGTCTATGGAGTGTGGTTACTTTTAATCCTGGAAGATTTCTTTTTAAGAAACTATCCAAATTCTGTGCTATCAACATTTGATACTCCCTGAGAGACAGAATAACAATTGAAACTTCAGTGACGGCCAAAAAATCTATTGATAGTCTTGGATACTAATAAGACTGTCTCATTGACTATGTGGGAACATCTGTGTTGTCTTCATGCCAGGAATATGGGGTCCATTAGAAGGGTGGAGATGCATTGACTCTTCTAGAAATAAAAGCCTTTCACAAGGCTATTTTAGCCCATTGGCATTACACAAGCCAGTGGTGATTAATTATGGGCAGAGAGGTAAAGTACAGTAATGAATTAGGAACTGTTTAAGAGACAGAAAAGACACAGTAAGAATAAATGAATAACTCTTAAAATGGCAAAAGGTAACAGTACAGTGACCAAGCATCTGTTTTGGGAATCATGCTGTTTAATGTATTTATTAAGGATTTAGTAGAGACTGTGAAGAGTAAAGTGGTTTACAGGTGAGATAAAAGATTAGAGATAGGACTGAAGAATTTCAGACAGATCTAATAAAGCTGGGTGAATGGGCACCATGTTAACAATTAATTTATACATCATGAAGAAGCACATTGGAAAGAATACCTTGAACAACTCATCCAAGTTGCTGAGTTTTAAATTAACTAACGAACCATTCAGGAAAAAATAACCTAGGTATCATTTTTGGACAGATCAATGAAAACCTGTGCTCAGGGCAGAGCAATGGACAAAAAAGCAAACAAACTATTAGGGTGTATAAAGAATGGGATAGAAAATAACACTGATGCTATTAAAATGCTGTTATATGAATCAATGGTATGCCCTCACCTGGAGTACTGTGTTCAGTTCTAGTCACTGTCTGAAAAAATATATAGCTGAACGAGAGGGGATTCAGAGACTAACAAAGAAAATGAGTGGTGTGAAAAGATTCCTGCATGACAGGAAATAAGAGAGAGAGGGAATGCCGAGAGAGATGAAATAACTTTAGTATGGAGAAGGGAAATGTGGCAATCCTATTTACTGTCTCATAATACAAGTGTGATGAATTGGGGATTCTGTCTGTACTACTTTGGAATTTTGGATGATTTTTTGAAATTGTATCAGAAATTGTTATCGAAAGCCTATAAGTATGTGGATCTGCCATGAGTTACTAGGGTTGTCATGTCTCTGCCAGGCCAGACACATTGGTGAATGATCAGCACATAATGATCATCTCTTCAAAGTAAAACACTTTGGAACAAGAGGTTTGCTCTACCTAGGAGATAACACTTTCCCCTCTTGTCTATAAAGAGACTCACAGGGGAGAACTGGGGAGGAAGGGGGGAGGCCTTTTGAACTAGATTAAGATGAGGGAGGCTGCTGCAGAGGCAGGGTATACAAGAAGGTGGTGGACCCCTGCCCTATCTGTGGGAGCACAGATTATCCCCCAAGGATTCTCAAGGGAAGGGAGAGTGAGTGAGGGACATTGTGTTTAACATGTTTTATTGTTTTGTATGATCTGTGCTCTCCTGTGCTTTATCTGTTAAGTAAAAAGCATAAAGTTGATTGATTAAACAAGATGTGTTTGCGTATTAAGTGTTTGTTTCACAACTGCTGTGTGCCCCTGGGGGAGTTAACCTGTAAACCAGAAGCTTCACTCTTGTGGGGTGGAGTTCTGGAAGAGGGGGGTGTTAAATCCTGGGGAGTCTGAAGGGTCAGTGCTGTGCCCATAGGGACTAGGTGGTTGGACACGGGGTTCCAACACTCGGAGCGGGTTCCAGATAGATGCTCTGACCCCTGGGATTGTGCCTAGGGTCCCTGAGAGTGGGGCAGTGGCTGGACTCTCTTTAGGCTCCTGCGGTTTAATACACTTCTGGGACTCCAGAGTGCAGGATCTTGGATTCTTCTTACTGCAATCCTAGTGGGTGGCCGGGAAGGAGCACTCATTAGGACCTGATAAGGATGAGTTAACAGTAATTGAAACTGAAAGGCAACAGATTTAAAACTGGTGAAAGGAAATTCTCTTACATAATGCATCATTTTAACGTGTGGAATTCATTGCCACAAGATAACACTGAGGCAGACAAATTAGTAGGTTTATCTGAGACATGATACTGAACTAGATAGACCCTGCTGTGATCTGGCATAGCAATTCCTATGTCAGTACTATTTATGTAGCTCTTCACTTATATCTACCAAACAATTTACAGATTATCCTGAAAGAGTCTGTCAGGCTCTCATATGCACCAGCATGTCATCTTTTGGCCCTAAAGACATTCCATAAAGCAGGAAAGATAAAAAAGGCTGGCAGTCTGAGCAGTTAACTCATTCTTCCTGCAGAAGTGACTTAAAGGAATTGGTGTTCAGCCAAATCTGCCCAAACTAGGTCTTGCCACTCCAAAATTAATGCCAAGGCATGAAGTTTTGCAGCCATTACAAGAAGGCAGACATATTAGTGTTAAATGCTTCACAAATTTTACCATCAAATTGTCTGCTAGTGCTGAGATTTGCTGTGCTATTAGTTGGAAAATTCTCTTTTCCAAGTACAGAAGATTGGATGGGAACTTCAGATATGGTGTTTAGCTGGAAGGCTCTCTGAGAATGAATGCCCTGGTACTATTAGATATGTTGCATGCCTCCCAACCAGGTTCTCTTGAGATACCAGTATGATTCACCCCAGGGACAGATCCTCAGGCGGTATTAACCAGAAAAGCTCCGTTGAATTAAATGGAGCTATGCCAATTTATAAATTCCACCAGCTCCGGATCTGTCCCGACTGAGTGGATTGATGTTCTCATTAGCGAGAAAAGGAAAATTTGTCCTAATCTGTATATTGAGTTTTTACTAATTAGATATACCAATCTGGAGCTTCTCCATATGTTGTTTATCTTGATTGCCCAAAGAATGCACAAATAGGGCTAATGTGCAATTGTTAAATATTTAACTGTTTTTGATGGCAGTAGCAACTGCAAAAGAGGACAGATTACAACAAAAAGTTATGCCAAAATCTAGGAATAGCAACTGGTCCATCTGTCTGTGAGCAGAGTGGGAAACTCCCTTGTCAGGATGGGTATATCAAATTAGCAAAACCTCATTTTGTAGGTACGGACCAACTGTATTTATGGACTACGCACCTATATTGTTCCAGCAGTATTTTGCATCTTCACACATGCTTTTTTCCTAACTGCTGAGATTAACTGTGTAGTACATTTTTAGAATGAATTTATCAAGATTGGCTCGGTTATGAGGATGAGAGTGCAGTTTTGAGCCTTTGACTGGCAGGAATCTGTGGAAATAATTTATGTACCTCCAGGAACTTTCATGGTGTCAGTCCTTTACAATTTGAAGAATATTGTTCTTTAAAATGACAAGCCTAGAGAAATTTAAGAGAAATTCATACACAAAACTGGCATTAAGGTAATAGTTAATATTGTGACACAAACTGATAAAAGAAATGTAATTAGACACTCCACTCAATTCATAATCATGTGTCATCTTATAGACTGAGAACCCCATTGGCAATCTGGCTATAGGCTACCCCAATAGGTTCAAAAATATACATAATGTGTAAAATATAAATGTCACCTTAATACTTGTTTTTACTTGTATCTTCCTGGAGAGGCAAATAGATATTGCTTGTGTTTTGAATTGACTTCCCATAAATTGCAGCTCTTAAGCTTTGTCCTCACCTTGTAGTTAAAGGGGGAGAGTGACTACAGCCACATCTGACCACTCTTTCACCACTGTAGTGGTGTAATTACTGTGTGATTCTCACATCAGGATATTATGGGAAGTGATTCTGACTCTTGAAATAAATAATGATTGGAGTCTTCATTTGCAATGGAACAGTGGTTCTCAACAAGAGGTACATGTACTCCTGGGGGGGGTGCACAAAGTGGTACATTAACTCATCTAGATATTTGCCTAGTTTTAGGGCAGGCTACATAAAAAGCACTAGTGAGGGCATTACAAACTAAAATTTCATACAGACAATGACTTGTTTATACTGCTCTATATATTATACACTGAAATGTAAGCACAATATTTATATTCCAATTGATTTATTTTATAATTGCATGGTAGAAATGAGAAAGGAAGCAATTTCTCAGTAATAGTGTGCTGTGACACTTTTGTATTTTTATGTCTGATTTTTGTAAGCAAGTAGATTTCAAGTGAGGTGACACTTGGGGGATACACAAGACAAATCAGACCCCTGAAAGGGGTACAGTAGTTTGGAAAGGTTGAGAGCCACTGCTATGGATTACTGTACCGTTGATGGTTCCTGTCCCAGCCTTATTATTTATCCTGGTTTCTGTGTGTTCGTTTATGTCACTGAGAGCAGCTCCTTTCATTGTATTTTCTAGTTCACATGCTTTCCCCTTTCATTTTGTAATATGCAGTTAAAACAGTTGTTTGTAATGCTAATGGTTTCCAGGAGAAATTGCAAAGCAGAAATCTGTTTTAAAACCACCTTTCACATTATTCTGTTATTAGTGCTGCTCACCAGACCCAGAATCTGATTAATTCTAGTCTGGAGTGCATTTTCTAGACCAATGTCAGGGGTGGGGCAAAGCATTTTATTTGTCACAAAGAAATAACACTGTTGCACTGCTTGTTGGTGGAAAGTGGATATAAATCATTGCATGATGTGAAAATCAGTGAATGGAGATAAAGAAGAAAATTAACATCTCCACTGAAAACAAAGGAGTCTTTTATGACTCAGGAACTGACAATGGGATACTGAGCTTGTAAGTTTTAGTTCATTAGTTCAAAGTCAGTCCAATTGTGTAGTGCCTGGATTCCTGGAAATGGTTGTTTTGTGCCCTGTAAATGGGTAGTCTTAGTCAGAGATCTACATCACAACTGGCACCCTGTACTGTTTCAACGAAGGACATGGAATACGTTTGGATCCTTGCTACCCCTTTATCTCTGTAAAAGAAACTTGACAAATCCCAGTAGGCAAAGCTTGCCTGTGCTGTACCTGTCCAGAAGATAAATACAGCATTAAGGTTAGATATCCATAAGTACTAGTAGTTTGTACACTAAGAACTTATCTAAAAATATAAACTCCTAATAGCTATACAAGTCTACCTTAGAGGGATGGTGCAACAATTAATCCTATAGCTAGGAGGGAAGCTGTAAAATATGTAACAGATATTTCTATAGATGAATAGACATACCATACTATGTTCCCTTATTCCTTAGTTTTGGCAAGAGTAGGAAATCTGAGCATATACCAGAAAACTGATCTGAGCACCTGGCAGTCTCTATTGACATCAGTGCTAGTTGAGAATGGGTCTGATTCTTAGAAATGCTGAGCAGTGTCCCAAGTTGCATATCCCAATATAAAATATCTACCAATCAATAGCCACTTATGAAAATTTTGTCCTAACTCTCTTACTGGTATTACTCAAGATGCTACAGTATACCAGGACATATTATTTCAGCCAAATAATCATTCTAAGTAAGTTAATACGAACATTTATTACAGTTTCTTTTTAAACTAGGACCCTGATTTAGAGATCGACTGGAACCAAACCCCATTACCGAACACTCCAAACTTTGAAATTCAGTCATGGATCTAAAATTTGTGGCTCGGGCTAATCACTGGCTCAACTGTAGTTAATGCGTATATGGACATGAGTTTCTCTAACTGCAATTGCCCATGAGGAATACTATGAAATCATCTGCAGTCATCAGTCTTAAGTTTATATGTGTTGACTTATATAGGAGTAAATTTATTACCCTAAGGAAATGTCTGTGGAAATCCATTCTGGTTTGCATCCATGGTGTCTTGAGTCTTAGATCTTCCAAGTATAGTAGGCTGCTTTCTTCTATCAACTTAAAGGGTCATTATTATGTCTCTATGCTGACAGAATCTTATTATCATTAACCATTCCTAGAAATTTCTTTTTTTCTGGTTGCCTTTCATGGGCTGGGTCTATGTATCACTTTTGGGCTTAAAACATGATTAAGAGCTAAAATTATTGTATTATTGAAACTTCTATTGCCAACCACTGCCTCACAAAGCTAACTCTTTAAATAAAAGGGGCGTTCCCAATTCAATCACTACCTTATCTGAAGGAAGATAAATCCAACGCAGCATATATGTGGTGTGTATCTTTTTGATAAGATTAACATACTTGTGTATACAATTTTTTCTGTGTGCCCATTGCCATAACATGGATGCTTCATATTATTACAACAAAGAATTGCAAAAACACAATGTCCAATTGATACAATCAACGAAACTGTTCCTTTCATACTAACCAATAGGCAGTTTACTAGAGACCTGGTTGAACAAATAATTTATTTTGCTGCTCCCTCTTCTGAGGGCTGCAAATTCCCAGACAAGAGCACTCATTGTAGAATTGCCCGCTGCCATTCGGATGGACTGGAAGCAGACACACTTCACATACCATTGCATAGTGACTTTTTTTGTTGTTGTAACAAACAGTGTAAATACTTTTTGCCCCTTAAAAGTCATTGGTTATGGGACTCAAAGGTCACCATTACAACAGTTACTGGTGCATATGAGATATGACCATTTTGTGGCAATATAGCAAATCATTTATTCTTTACTAATGTAAATTAGAGAATTTTTCGTGTCAGTAGAGATAAAAACCTGAGGGGGAAGAGAGGAGAACAAAAATATGTATTCTAAATAGGCCTGTCAAGCGATTAAAAAAATAATCATGATTAATCATGCTGTTAAACAATAATAGAATAACATTTTTGGATGTTTTCTACATTTTCAAATATATTGATTTCAATTACAACACAGAATACAAAATGTACAATGCTCACTTTATATTTATTTTTAATTACAAATATTTGCACTGAAAAAAACAAAAATAGTATTTTTCAATTCACCTAATACAAATACTGTAGTGCAATCTCTGTCATGAAAGTTGAACTTACAAATGTAGAATTATGTACAAAAATAACTGCACTCAAAAACAAAACAATGTAGAACTTTAGAGCCTACAAGTCCACTCAGTCCTACTTCTTGTTCAGCCAATCGCACCGACAAACAAGTTTGTTTACATTTACAGGAGATAATGGTGCCGGCTTCTTGTTTACAATGTCACCTGAACGTGAAAACAGGCGGTCACCTGACATTGCTGTAGCTGGTGTCACAAGATATTTACTTGCCATATGCATTAAATATTCATATGTCCCTTCATGCTACAGCCACATTCCAGAGGACATGCATCCATGCTGATGAGGGGTTCTGCTCAACAACGATCAAAAGCAGTGTGGACCAACTCATGTTAATTTTCATCATCTGAGTCAGATGCCACCAGCAGAAGGTTGATATATAGGTGTTTTGGGTTCTGTAGTTTCCGCATCAGTGTTGTTCTTTTAAGACTTCTGAAAGCATACTCCACACCTCATCCCTCTCAGATCTTGGAAGGCACTTTAGATTCTTAAACCTTGTGTCGCGTGCTGCAACTATCTTTAGAAATCTCACATTGGTACCTTCTTTGCGTTTTGTCAAATCTGCAATGAAAGTGTTCTTAAAACGAACCTGTGCTGGGTCATCATCTGAGACTGCCATAAACACAAAATATATGGCAGAATGTGGGTAACACAGAGCAGGAGACATACAATTCTCTCCCAAGGAGTTCATTCACAAATTTCATTAATGCATGATTTTTTTTTTAACGTGTGTCATCAGCCTGGAAGCATGTCCTCTGGGATGGTGGATGAAGCATGAAGGGGCATACAAGTGTATAGCATATCTGGCATGTAAATATCTTGCAATGTCTGCTACAAAAGTGTCATGCGAATGCCTGTTCTCACTTTCAGGTGACATTGTAAATAAGAAGCGGGCAGCATTATCTCCCGTAAATGTAAACAAACTTGTTTCTCTTAGTGATTGGCTGAACAAGAAGTAGGACTGCGTGGATTTGTAGGCTCTAAGGTTTTGCATTGTTTTGTTTTGAGTGCAGTTATGTAACAACAACAAAATCTACATTGGTAAGTTCCACTTCATGATAAAGAGATTCCACTACAGTACTTGTATTAAGTGAATTGAAAAATACTATTTCTTTTGTTTATTACTTTTACAGAGCAAATATTTGCAATAAAAATAACAATATAAAGTGAGCACTGTGCACTTTGTATTCTGTATTGTAATTGAAATCAATATATTTGAAAATATAGAAAAACATCCACAATATTTAATACATTTCAATTGGTATTCTATTGTTTAGCAGTGCGATTAAAACTGCGATTAATTTTTTTTAATCACGATAAAAAATTTTGAGTTAATCGCATGAGTTAACTGCATTTTAATCGACAGCCCTAATTATAAGGTAACTAACTATAAGAGAGCCCAGAAATACACAGATTTTTCTTTGCAGTCTTCCCATTTTGGTCCCATCAGAAATAATAGTCCTAGTGATACTTCTGAAAATACAGGAGACCACATATGTGTACCTATGTAGGTATTTATAAGTGTGTAAATATGGAGGGTATACTTGTGATTACATGCAGACCTATGTGCTAAATCCTCTAATCCATCATTAAGATTTATTCCAACATTACAAATCAATCAGCAGCGTAAAACCGCCACCATATGTATAATATATAAATCAACCTGCGACATAAATGTTTTCTCCTTTTCTGCCAAAAATGGCATTTTCTCCTGAAAATTACATCTCTCTGAAGGTCAGGATGGGGAAGATACAATTCCTGGGCCAGTGACAGCTCGTCTCTACATAAAAATGTCATGATTTTGAAGTCCCCTTGCATTTCTTGCCGAGCTACAAATGTGAGATTTTAACCATTTTTTAAAAGTTATCTACTTTCCAGTTTGACATAGCACCTACTTTCTAGTTTTGGGAAGAGTTGAGATAGCAGGTTTTAAAGCTGTAACATCTTTATGTTTTATGTTATCTTTATGCTATTTTAGCTCACTCTGAGAGGTTTTTATGGTGCCCTCTGAACCCTGTATCGCTGGACAGTAGCAAATGCAGAGCTATGAAAAATAGTCTCAAATGTGTTTCAAATTCTCAAACTCCTATTTAAAATAATTTTTCTGTGCATATACAGAATACACAATGCTGTGGTATATAGGGGTTGCCTGCACTTGTTTGGGATAATCTGCATAACTCCATGTATACCCTTCACCACTAATTAGTAATTAGCCAAATTCCTGTTGATAAAATTTGTGCATGAAATTCTAGCCCTATTGAAGTCAATGGCAAACTTTCCATTGACATCAGGGGGGCCGGGATTTCATCCTATATACCCATGCCACGATCAAAAGTTTAAATCATTCTAATTCACCTGTGTAACTCTACTTTTGAGGACTAATTTAAAGCAGGATTTCAGAGGTTCATCATAATATTGTGATTAGATATGATTAGAATGGTTGTATGCACACATACATACATATGATACATGTGTATTTTTACACATACACTATATATAGGAAATACATGATGGTGAGGTATGTGGGTTTTACTAACATGAGTGCAATGTGCAGCACATGCTGGCAACTTCTGTGGACCGCTTCAAATATTTTTATTTTGAAGAATTCGTTTGTAGTGCTTTAAAAAATTGAATCAGGCAAGCATGAGACTTGTTGTTGATATTAAGTATGTGCAGGAAAATGACCAGTTAGATAACTAACTAGTTATTTGTGCATATAATTACTGTCAATGCTTATCTATATTATGCTTGGATGTTTTTGTGCAAAAGACTGCTAAACATGTATCTTTAAACTTAGATACAAATGTATAGATATAAGCAGTTCACAAAATAAAAGTATTTTACAGTTGATCAAGTCAATTCTACAGTACAGTCTATGTAATAAATTATGACTAATGTAGACCATTACGTCCTCTTACTGTTCTCTCTTTAAGGTAAGTGCAATTAAGAGCTATTAGAAATGTTAGGATTTAACAACACTTTTAGAATTCATTGCAATTCGTTTAGTCATATTTAATCAAAGGCAGAACGATCAGCAGGCATCAGAATGTAATGAACTGTTCTACCCTTGTCATGGTCAACTAATGAAATTATGCCTGTCACTGTTCATAACTCAATAAATATAATACATACAGCTAATCCCATTTGTAAGGCTCACTTGCAGTACCATGCATTCCTCTTATAGGAGTTGTTTGTCATCTGTATACCCTCCCATTGGATGGGCCGCTTTATATGAGTTAATTTTCTGGAAATAAAAATAAAAAGATTTTCAGTGTTTTAAGACCAGTTTAAATGTCAAGGATAAAATCATCAAATTTAATAGTCCAGCAAATGTACAATATTACTGGACTGTTTCTTTTATAAAACAGTACAGGAGGTAGGCAGATGAAACCATAATCTTCCCTTCCATTGGGAAAATGCCAAAAATACCCGTCATATTTCTCTCTCTTGCAGTGACTGTCTGCTTACAGAATCTATTGCATCCTGTCCTTTGCACAGTTCTCTGTGCTTGTAGTAGGTATGGAGCCTGCTGAACAAATTATTTGATAAACTACTGCACATGTTGCACATTGAGTCACTCTCCAGATTGTTATAAAGTGAAATCATCTAAAAATGACCAATACTCAGGGGAAAACTGAGGAATGGAGAAAATCCTGACATTTTAATTTTATTTCTTTATAATTGGAGAAAATTAGGAAAGATCTCTCAGACCTACATAAAAGACATTAGACAACCCTCTTTTGTAAGCACCTACTGCAAAGTATCCTCATCTACACTCTAGAAGAAATGTCAAGTACCTTTACTTAGCATAACTCTGCTTGACAACCACTCTGTACTGGTCCTGTTGGTTTATTGTTGAAGAGAGACCTAACTTTCAGAAAATACTCACTTAATACATCTTTCCTGCTGTAGCTTCCACCAGTAACAATACTGGGTGCCCCTGTCTATCAGACACGTAAGCCAATCATGGAGCAGAGTTTCAGGCACAACTCCTCCTCTGCTTCCCTGTAGGCGGGCTATCTAGGTCTTTCTTGAATCCTGCATTGTGCAAGTGAAGCAGCAGGTGCTACTACCTGAGACTACCCCCTCCACCAAGCTACCTCCCCTCTTCCAGGCCTCAATTTATAGTGCAAAAATGACATTCCTAAAGAAAAATAAATGCAGAATTGTAGCAAACCCTACATATTTCATTACATACATTGCCCTGCAGTCATCTGTTTTGAGTGTGGAAAGCGTGCTTCTGACTCTGGGTCAATGTTAATAACTAGCCTGACACCTTCCAAATATTTTGTATTGATCCATTGAACAACCAAGTTTCTCTTAATATTAATAATAAAAGTTTCCTATTTCTCTTCCCTATATATCTAACTTGCTGCTGGGGATAGAATTAGCATAGTAGGACATAAGGATTTACTGTGCAGGCAGACATTACATGACCCTTCATCTCAGCCCATGTACATTTCTCTATATATCACCTCCCTAATGGACTATTTCCTTTAATCTTCTCTTGTCTTCTCCACAATCACGTTTAATTGTCTGTTGAACTCGCTTAGATTATTGCCCTGTATGGTCTCACTTGGCACATTGCTCCATATATTCACCACTTAATGTGTGTGTGTGTGTGTATATATATATAGAGAGAGAGAGAGAGAGAGAGAAATAATCTATTTACACTGTTCAGACTCTGACTTGTGAGATCACAAACCTGAATGGTTCATGAACAACACTGGCTTGATTATTTCAAGGACTGAATATTCACCATAACCCTTCAATCTTTTCCCAGGTCATTCTTCTGCCTAATAATTTGTTCAGTACTAGATGCACCTTGATACATCTTCATAGCTTTGAAGCAAGGATTAAAATGGGCAATTTAATCATCTCCTATTGATCCATTATCTATGGATTATTGATATTATTAGATTGTAATGGCTCTTGTGAGATGTAATTTTTAAAGTAGCTTCATCCTTGTCTTTAAATTTGCATAGGTGGAATTGTACGTACAGTTTGGGAATTTATGTTTGAGTGTACAAAGTTGTTTTCTTTACAAAGACTTGACTAAAACAATGCATTCCTAAAAATGTACATGTAAATCTAGAGAACTCTTCTGAAAAATGGTCCTGAGACCTAAACATGTTAACATTCAGATATTAGTCTGTTTTATCCACTATATGCACTAAAGCTGCATATTAAAAGATATATGAACATTTTGTTGACAAATGCCTAGGTAAAGGAATTTGTTGCATATGTAATCAAAAGAGGCTACTCTATCATCTTGTATTATATCTTTTTAATGTTTGTTCATCCTTTTTCTATCCAAATTGTCTTAAGCGTAGACTTGCCCTTGATCCTGAGGCACAGGTTATCCCATAGTGGTATGAGAAGAGGATTAGTAAGATCGGATGTTGTAATCATCTTAACGTGTTGCAGGATGCCCCATCTAAATGCAAAGACTGGATTATTTCTTAAGGGTGTGGGTAGCCTCCTAAGGCAGCAATTCTCAATTGGGATCCGGGGCTCCATGGGCAGGGGTGGCTCTATGTATTTTGCCGCCCCAAGCACGGCAGTCAGGCAGCTTTCAGTAGCGCCTGTGGGCGGTCCACTGGTAACGCGGATTTGGCAGCATTCCTGTGGGAGGTCCCACGGTCCCGCGCCTTCAGCATACCCACAGCTGAATTGCCGCGAAAGCCGCGGGACGGGCGGACCTCCCGCAGGCATGCCACTGAAGGCTGCCTGACTGCCGTCCTCACGGCGACCGGCAGGCCGCCCCCCGCGGCTTGCCGCCCCAGGCACGCGCTTGGAGCACTGGTGCCTGGAGTCTCCCCTTCCTGTCGGGGGCCGCGAGCAGGTTTCAGCGAGGTCTTGCTGGGGTCCAGGGCAGAAAGCCAAAGCCCGTCGCATGGGCCTGAAGCCCGAGGCTCTGAGTCCCACCACCTGGGGCTGAAGCCAAAGCCTGAGCAATCTAGCTTCGCTGGAGGCTGGGGACTCTGGGCATGGGTCCCCAGGCAATTGCCCTGCTTGCTACCCCCTAACGCTGGCCTTGGCTTTTATATGCAGAAAACCAGTTATTGTGGCACAGGTGGGCCATGGAGTTTTTATAGCATGTTGGTGGGGGCCTCAGAAAGAAAAAGGTTGAGAACACCTGTCATAAGGTATATAAAGGAAGAGAGGGAACCAAATGGTATAGCTAAGCTTTTTTTCTATCTCAAACTAGGCTGGTGCATATACAGAGCTACTGGAGGGGAACCACCTTACAATAGCATACATTTAGAATGCTAGATAATATAGATACAAATCTGGTAACTCCATGTAGCCCAGGTTTTTTTACGGGTCTTGTTTGACAAGCGAGGCTATTTTTTTTACCCCATATAAATTGCATGATAAGCCTATTTATTTGAGCAAAGAGCAAGGGAGAAACCTTGAAAAACAATAGGCTAATGATACAAGTCATTCTTTGGCAGATATTCATTTTGTCTATTTATATTCTCCCCAGTAAGAATAGAGGAGATACCGCCTCTCTACATCCTTGGAAATTTCTCTTAATATATAGTACATATTTATAGAAACAATTTTCAGAAGATTAGGACAAATGTTAACACCTAAATAAGTTATTTCTTTGTATATTTGAAATGGAAAATGCTGAAACTGAGAAGAAACTGGTCTTATGGATATAGCCATTGCTTGTGATTTTTATTCTAATAAGTGCATAAACCAGAGATCTTTTCCAAAAATATCAACTGCATTCAATAATGGTCGGATTGGTGAGGATGGATTCTTCAATAGTACAAAAATTTCATTGGCATATAAACTGATTTTGTATTCTTTCCTGTTTGTAGTAACACCTTTAATGGCTGAATGACAGATACATTTTTGGAAAAAAAAATGTGGAAAGGCAATATTGTTCATGTGAAAACTTCCATTTTGTGATAATGTTGCAAAAATTGGAATTTTATGGTCATTAAATAGTCCCGAATGAAATTGCAAATAGATTTTTGTTAAATTGCCTGCAAAAATATTTTCTAATTTTGTACCACAGTAGTATTGACTAATAGCAAAATGTATTTGTATATTAATAATGTATAATGAGAGGTGAAAATGTTTGAAAATAGATCATGTTTCCTTTTTTATAATTTAACAGATGAATGGGTTACTTTTGAAATAACACTTTCATACCGATTTGCATCCTATACAGAATCTTTATGGCTGGATTACAATTCCCTGGCACTAATAGCAGGTTAATGGAAATTAAACTCTGTCACCTTAACAGCATTGGTAACATTTGGGTTTGTGAACACACATAAGGTTTTAAGTGCTTAGTTAGGTCTTTTGTGAACCAAAGTACTTATTTATGCATTCAAATCCAGAAAGTACATGTGATTTTGGTAGCCAATTCAGAAAATTGGACCAAGATCTTAACTGTACCAAGTCCACCTGATGCTGCTATTTCCTACTGACTATTGGCTCAATTCTGCACCACTTAAAGACCATGTGAATTTTGCCATTGTCTTCAATGGGAGTAGAATTGGATCCTATATGATGGTTGCCCAATGGGTGTTGATTTAGTATATTTAATACCTCCATAATTTATGCAGTCAAGTTCAAAATGTAGTCTCGGCTTTAAAGCTTTCATTTACCAATATCAAATGTGTTGATAACACTTTTCTTATAATGATCTCCTTCAACTTTTTCTTTCTAATAAGACTTGACCTTCATACCCAGCTATGGGCCTGATTTTTTCTTCTTCTTTTGCACTAATGTAAACTATTGTCTTCAGAGCAGACCATTGACTTCAGTGGGATCACTGTATGTACATAATAGATTATTACCTTGACTCCCTTGTAGGTATTCTTCAACCATATGGATGCAAAACTCCAATTTACTTAAGTGGAAATTGTTCATGAGTAAGGGCTGCAGAATCAAGCTCATATATGTTGAGAATAGGGGACCAGCTCCTGTATAGTAACATCCAGAATGTGTCTGGGAATAAAAAGGTTTACTATGTATGCTGTTGGTTTTAGGTCACATTGTTCCTCTAGGGTTTATGAATCCAGTCTGTCTCATGAACAAAGGATATTTTGCCTACTTCCTGAGCTACTTTTTGCATTACTTGGCTTCTATTGTGTATTATTCAGTTGGAGAGTCTCTGAAATAGTGAGTCTTGGTTATGTAAGAATCCCCAAGGTTTTATTTTTCAGATTAGATGGATGAACAAAACTTGCACCCACCATCCTTCATGTTTCAGGAAATAAACAGGAAGGCAGACTTCTGATTCTTCCTGTTCAAGGCTTTCCTCTGCAGGTATTGCTCTTTCAGCAGCAGTTCAAATGAACCCTTTATCTTTGCAAGGGAGATCTTTAATCCTACTTCTGTCAGTGGTGTGAGATCTTAGATTAAACAAGTTAGATGACATCAAATATTGACATTTCCTGGTTTAAACTGCACTCCTTCAGAGAAATCTTTGTTTCTATTATATGTCTGGAGGATTAGTTTCAAAATCATGGTTAATTGTCGGTGACTAGACAGTTAAGTAGTTTACCAAATAACTAACCACTGTAATATTACTGTAACTGAGAATGGAGAGTTAACAGCTGAGCTTGCACTCTGATCACTCTGCCACCAATTAGTTCTCCAGAGAAGGATAATTGGGGAATGAAATGTCATTAGCTAATCAGATAGGCTGGGTGAGGGAAAGAGCTAATTAGCCCATCAGCTGAAGACTCATTAGAAAGGCAGAAGAAGGGAGTGCCAGGAGAAAAGGAACAGGGCTAGCAGAACCCAGAGTCAGAGAGATCTCTAAGAAGGAAGACCTCTTCCCCTCTTGGGCCCTGGGAGAAGGGCTGAGGATATAAGGGATGTTGTAAATAGTATTGCTGCACAAAACGATATGTTGGTGGACAGAACATAAATAAGCTGTATGGGATGGATAACCACACAGTGGAGTCTGAGCAGGTTTCTGTGGCGCAAGAAGGGGCAGACCACAACCTGCTACAATTATCCTCCATTAAAGATTGCATTTTTTCAGGTCAATGCCTTTTTCTAGCATTGTTTTATGTTAATTTTAAAAGAAATGACAATACATTACATAATTTAAGTAAAGAATATGCCTCTGTTAGCCCAAAACAGTTTAACTATGGTCCACACAGATCAGAAGCTGGGCTGTCTGCAGATCCCACCCCCTCCCACATCTATCATTGGGTGATTTAAGGTAGAATAAGATGTAACACACAAATATTTATTATGTCACTAGTCAGTAAACTAGATAAGAATCCCTTTAGACAATATTAACAGAGTGTGTCTTGCTTATGTTGTTTAATTACCAGAGCATGAAGCTCAGAGCCCTTAAACCCCCTTAACCTATGGCTGTAAAACAGAAGAAACCACAATGGGTATTACAATACTATATCCTGAAGACAGGGACACAATGACAAAAACTCAGGATACCGACAGGGATAGTGATGAAAATCAGGGGCGCTGGACACCAAACAGGAACTCAGGAACTGGGTATTCTTCTCCCTCTGGACAGGTCCTCTGGGCAGGTCTTCTCACTCTTGGGCAGATCTTCTCCCTCAGGTAGGTCTTCAGTGCTTGCCCATGCAGTCTCTGCTTGACCTTGTAGTCCAGTGCAAGTATGTGCTTACTAATGGTGTGTAGCAGTTGAGTGCAAGTATGTTAATAGAGACCAAGAATCCAAAGTCCTATGCGTCCTGGTCCCTCTGGGGCTCCTGGCAGCTAGCTGAACTGTGTGGGACTCTGGCTGCCACTCAGATGGACAGCCTTGAGTGACAGGCATGTCACTCACTAAATAACCTGCAGTTGCTAGGCAGATTATGGCTGTCACATGACTCTAACTACCCTGACCTTTCCCCTCCTTGATTTGAAAAAGGCTGAAAAGGCACTAAATCATCTGAGGAGAAGGGTATCCAAGATGGAGTCTTAGCTGTCCTTTTACAAATCCAAGATGGACATTACATAAAACAGGTCAGAAACAGATTTTACCCAACACGTCAGGTTCATTGCAATATAATTCTGTTTTACTATGTCTACACTACGAAATTAGGTCGAATTTATAGAAGCCGGTTTTATAAAAATCGGTTTTATACAGTCGATTGTGTGTGTCCCCACATAAAATGCACTAAGTGCATTAAGTTGGTGGACCGCCTCCACAGTACCGAGGCTAGCGTCGACTTCCGGAGCGTTGCACTATGGGTAGCTATCCCACAGTTTCCGCAGTCTCTGCCGCCCATTGGAATTCTGGGTTGAGATCCCAATGCCTGATGATGCAAAAACAGTGTCGCAGGGGGTTCTGGGTACATGTCGTCAGGCCCCTCCCCCTCCGTCAGAGCAACGGCAGACAATCAATTTGTGCCTTTTTACCTGGGTTACCTGTGCAGACAAGATACCACGGCAAGCATGGAGCCCGCTCAGCTCAGCTCACCGTCACCATATGTCATCTGGGTGCCGGCAGACGTGGTACTGCATTGCTACACAGCAGCAGCTAATTGCCTTTTGGCAGTAGACGGTGCAGTATGACTGGTAGCCGTCATCACCTATCTGGGTGCTGGCAGATGTGGGGCTGCATTGCTATACAGCAGAAGCTCCTTGCCTTTTGGCAGTGGATGGTGTATTACAACTGGTATCCGTCGTCGTCGTACTCCTCAGTGAGTTCGGTCAGAGACACCTGGGCAGACATGTTTTGTCTCCTGGAGACTCAGTCCTGCCAGCAGTCCTATTGAACCGTCTTGACGATGATGGCTAGCAGTCGTAATACAGCATCTTCTGCCAAGCACCCAGAAGATGCCGATGGCTATCAGTCATGCTGCACCATCTGCTGCCAGCTTAAGATGTAAAAAATAGATGGATCAGATTTGTTCTGTATTCATTTGCTTCCCCCTCCCTCCATGAAATCAACGGCCTGCTAAACCCAGGGTTTTGAGTTCAAAATTTGGGGGAGCCATTCTGTGTGACAGTTTGTGTTTCTCCCTGATGCACAGCCACCTTTGTTGATTTTAATTCCCTGTAAGCCATGTCGTCACTCACCCCTCCCTCCCTCCCTCAGACAATAGTTTCGTGCTTTTTTCAGCCCAGACGCCATAGCACTGGGATCATGGAGCCCGCTCAGATCACCGCGGCAATTATGAGCACTATGAACACCACGCGCATTGTCCTGGAGTATATGCAGAGCCAGAACATGCCAAAGCAAAACCAGGCGAGGAGGCGATTGCAGTGCGGCGACGAGCGTGATGAGGAAATTGACATGGACATAGACCTCTCACAAAGTACAGGCCCCAGCAATGTGCAAATCATGGTGTTACTGGGGCAGGTTCATGCCATGGAACGCTGATTCTGGGCCCGGGAAACAAGCACAGACTGGTGGGACCGCATCGTGTTGCAGGTGTGGGACGATTCCCAGTGGCTGCAAAACTTTCGCATGCATAAGGGCACTTTCATGGAACTTTGTGACTTGCTTTCTCCTGCCCTGAAGCGCCAGAATACCAGGATGAGAACAGCCTTCACAGTTGAGAAGCGAGTGGCGATAGCCCTGTGGAAGCTTGCAACGCCAGACAGCTACCGGTCAGTCGGGAATCAATTTGGAGTGGGCAAATCTACTATGGAGGCTGCTGTGATCCAAGTAGCCAATGCAAGCAAAGACCTGCTGATATCAAGGGTAGTGACTCTGGGAAACGTGCAGGTCATAGTGGATGGCTTTGTTGCAATGGGATTCCCAAACTGTGGTGCGGCGATAGACGGAACCCATATCCCTATCTTGTCACTGGAGCACCAAGCCACCGAGTACATAAACCGCAAGGGGTACTTTTCAATGCTGCTGCAAGCCCTGGTGGATCACAAGGGACGTTTCACTAACATCAACGTGGGATGGCCGGGAAGGTATATGATGCTCGCGTCTTCAGGAACTCTGGTCTGTTTCAAAAGCTAGAGGAAGGGACTTTCTTCCCAGACCAGAAAATAACCGTTGGGGATGTTGAAATGCCTATCGTTATCCTTGGGGACCCAGCCTACCCCTTAATGCCATGGATCATGAAGCCGTACACAGGCAGCCTGGACAGTAGTCAGGACTTGTTCAACTATAGGCTGAGCAAGTGCCGAATGGTGGTGGAATGTGCATTTGGACGTTTAAAAGCGCACTGGCACAGTTTAGTGACTCAGATAGACCTCAGCGAAGCCAATATTCCAATTGTTATTGCTGCTTGCAGTGAGCTCCACAATATCTGTGAGAGTAAGGGGGAGACATTTATGGCAGGGTGGGAGGTTGAGGCAAATCTCCTGGCCACTGATTAGGCACAGCCAGACACCAGGGTGGTTAGAAGAGTACAGCAGGGCGCGGTGCGCATCAGAGAAGCTTTGGAAACCAGTTTTGTGACTGGCCAGGCTACGGTGTGAAACTTCGGTTTGTTTCTCCTTGATGAACCCTCCCCCCCCCCCCCCCGGTTCACTCTACTTCCCTGTAAACTAACCACCCTCCCCGCTTCGAGCACTGCTTGCAGAGGCAATAAAGTCATTGTTACTTCACATTCATGCATTCTTTATTAATTCATCACACAACTAGGGGGATAACTGCCATAGTAGCCCGGGAGGGGTGGGGGAGGAGGGAAGGAAAAGGACACACTGCAGTTTAAAACTTTAACACTTATTGAAGGCCAGCCTTCTGATGCTTGGGCAATCATCTTGGGTGGAGTGGCTGGGTGGCCGGAGGCACCCCCACCATGTTCTTGGGCGTCTGAGTGAGGAGGCTATGGAACTTGGGGAGAAGGGCTGTTGGTTACACAGGGGCTGTAGCAGCAGTCTCTGCTCCTGCTGCCTTTCCTGCAGCTCAACCATATGCTGGAGCATTTCAGTTTGATGCTCCAGCAGCCGGAGCATCGACTCTTGCCTTCTGTCAGCAAGCTGACGCCACCTATCCTCTTCAGCCCGCCACTTGCTCTCTTCAGCCCGTGATTCAGCCCGCCACCTCTCCTCTTGTTCATATTGTGCTTTTTTGCTCTCTGACATTGACTGCCTGCACGCATTCTGCTGTGCTCCGTCAGCATGGGAGGACATCTGGAGCTCCGAGAACATATCATTCCAAGTCTGCCGTTTTCTCCTTCTAATCTTCACTAGCCTCTGCGAAGGAGAAACATTTGCAGCTGGTGGAGGAGAAGGGAGGGGTGGTTAAAAAAGACACATTTTAGAGAACAGTGGGTACACTCTTTCACATTAAATTTTGCTGTTCGCATTACACAGCACATGTGCTTTCGTTACAAGGTCGCATTTTTCCTCTTATATTGAGGGCCTGCCGGTTTGGTGTGAGAGATCACTCACGCAGTGCCAGGCAACAGAATTCAGCTTGCAGGCAGCCATGGTAAGCCACAGTCTTCTGGCTTTTTTAACCTTCATAACATGTGGGAATGGTTTCAAACAGCAGCGCCCTCATTTCCCATACAAAGCACTCGTTGGGTTGGCCATTTAAAATGGGTTTGCAATGTAAAAGGAGGGGCTGCGGTTTCCGGGTTAACATGCAGCACAAACCCAACTACCCCCACCCATACACATCCAATTCTCTGGGATGATCACTTCATCCCTCCCCCCCACCATGTGGCTAACAGCGGGGAACATTTCTGTTCAGCCGAGCAGGAACGGGCACCTCTGAATGTCCCCTTAATAAAATCACCCCATTTCAACCAGGTGACCGTGAATGATATCACTCTCCTGAGGATAACAAAGAGAGATAAGGAATGGATGTTGTCTGCATGCCAGCAAACACTGGGACCATACGCAGCCATGCTTTGTTATGCAATGATTCCAGAGTACATGCTACTGGCCTGGCGTGGTAAAGTGTCCTACCGTGGTGGACGGGATAAGGCAGCCCTCCCCAGAAACCTTTTGCAAAGGCTTTGGGAGTACATGAAGTAGAGCTTTCTGGAGATGTCCCTGGAGGATTTCCGCTCCATCTCCATACACGTTAACAGACTTTTCCAATAGCTGTACTGGCCGCGATTGCCAGGGCAATTTAATCATTAATCATTAAATACGCTTGCTTTTAAACCATGTGTAATATTTACAAAGGTACACTCACCAGAGGTCCCTCGTGTGCCCTCAGGGTCTGGGAGCACGCCTTGGGTGAGTTTGGGGGTTACTGGTTTCAGGTCCAGGGTGATAAACATATCCTGGCTGTTGGGGAAAACGGTTTCTCCGCTTCCTTGCTGTGAGCTATCTTCATTGTCTTCATCATCATCTTCCTCGTACCCCGAACCTGCTTCCCTGTTGCGTGATTCTCCATTGATGGAGTCAAAACACACAATTCGGGTAGTGGTGGCTGCACCCCCTAGCATGGCATGCAGCTCCATGTAGAAGCGGCATGTTTGTGGCTCTGCCCCGGACCTTCCATTTGCCTCTCTGGCTTTGTGGTAGGCTTGCCTTAGCTCCTTAATTTTCACGCGGCACTGCTGTCCATCCCTGTTATGGCCTCTGTCCTTCATGGCTTTTGAGACTTTTTCTAATATTTTGCCATTTCGTTTACTGCTACGGAGTTCAGGTAGCACTGATTCGTCTCCCCATACGGTGAGCAGATCCCTCCCGTACCTCCCGTTCGGTCCATGCTGGAGCTCTTTTGCGACCCTGGGACTCCATCATGGTTACCTGTGCTGATGAGCCCTGCGTGGTCACCTGTGCTCTCCACGCTGGGCAAACAGGAAATGAAATTCAAAAGTTTGCGGCGCTTTTCCTGTCTACCTGGTCAGTGCATCTGAGTTGAGAGTGCTGTCCAGAGTGGTCACAATGAAGCACTGTGGGATAGCTCCCGGAGGCCAATAACGTCGAATTCCGTCCATGCTACCCCAAATCCGACCTGCAAAGGCCGATTTCAGTGCTAATCCTCTCATCGGAGGTGGAGTAAAGAAACCAGTTTAAAGGGCCCTTTAAGTCGAAAAAAAGGGCTTCGTTGTGTGGACGTGTCCAGGCTTAATTCGATTTAACGCTGCTAAATTCGACCTAAACTTGTAGTGTAGACCAGGCCTCAGTTATGGACTCTTTCAGCATTTCCTTTCATCTTAACATTTCAAGCAGTCAGTGACATATATACACTACTTTGTAGTTTCCTTTCAAGAACAATTTTTATAACTTCTGGGTCACAATTGGGTTCCAAACACTATATATTCTGTGTGGGTGTATATTTATTTAGAGATGACAATGTATTCTACAGCACACTCTAACCCTGAGCTTCTGTTAACTGTGCATTTCCATTTAATATTACTGTGCCCCCAGTTGTCATTGTTGTCATCACAGGATGATATGTAAACACAGTAATACTCCTTTATGACTGCTCATATTGATAATCATCTAGTTTTTTCCTCTCTCTTGCTCTTTTTGGTACACCTCTACCCTGATATAACGCGACCCGGTATAACACGAATTCAGATATAATGCAGTAAAGCGATGTTCTGTGGGGGCGGGACTGTGCACTGTCTCCGGTGGATCAAAGTAAGTTCGATATAACATGGTTTCACCTATAACGCAGTAAGATTTTTTTGGCTCCCGAGGACAGCATTATATCGAGGTAGAGGTGTATTCTGATACTTCAGAAATGGTGTGTCTGCACTGACATCTTCAAAAACCTGTTATTACTCAATAAACAATGCCAAGTGAAACTTTAATTCTCAGGTGCCCTATATTTCTAATCATTTCTGTGTGGGCAGGCTATGGTGGGTTATAGGACATTTTCTTTTGTTTTATGAAAAGAAGAGTATTGCGTTTCATTTTTTTTTTTTCAGGAACTTTAGACCTTGTTTTTATCCACTGCTGGTTCATTAAGTACGGCCAAATATTGGTGATATTTGCTGAGACTGAAATGCTGACAAGAGCATATGGTTAGTTCTATGAAAATGTGATTAGCTACCAAAGTGAGAGGCACTTCTACAAATCCTTAAGATAAAAGCATCTCACAAAGTATAATGTATTGGTTGTTAGTCTCTTAAGACACCTGGCGATTATCTGCTTTTGTCATTGAATGGCCTCGCTGTTTTGCTGTTGCCCTCTGGTGTATTCCTGTCCTCAGACTCTATAAGAAATCGTTGTCAAGCATAGATAGAGAGGTAAGAGGATCAGCACTTTAGGGGATGTGTTAGGCAGGGCTGAAATCAAAACATGTCCAAAATTCCAGTTTAATTATGTACTTCATCCTGATCAAAGTTGGAAGTGTGTGCAATTAAAAATGAGATTAAGAACATAAAAGATGTCAGTCAATTTATCTTGAAGGATGAATTATTGTTGAAGCTCAATGAAAACTTGTTCCATCAGGTTTAGTTGCTAAACAATTTGAGAAATACAAGCATTCATGGGATGATGGATAGGATAGCCAACAATAAAATTGTCAATTTTTGTTAAAGAATGCTCAGAAAACATCTAGAGACCTGCAGAGTTTAACAATACAGCATGGGAGTTTACATTGTATGTATTGGTGGCCTATAGTCCTTGAAATGTAAAATTCTACATCTTCTTCACTAAGGAGTGTCATTGTTACAGGAATACAGTGTTTATTCAATGGAATTTCCCTGACAGTAAAGACAGTCTCTTACAGGACAGGTGAAAATGTAAGGACTACACCATCCTATCAGATGGGACTGCACTAGCTGTGCCAACTGAAATGGAAAGTCTTAACTCAATATTGGAATTGCAAGAAAGGGAAAGAAAAGGTTGTGCATATGCTATCTGAGCATCCTAATATGCCAGTATAAGTAAGATACTAGGCTGACTATAAAATTTCAATTTTCTTGCCATTCTGATTTGGAAAATGGAAAATATGCAAAAATATTTTCTGGAAAAAATTGTGTGGATATTTGAATCAGGAAAGGCTCATAACTGCAGTGTCATCAGTTATTACTCTTTAGAATGATTGATGAGTGGGAGAGGTGTAGAAGATGATATATGAACAGGGCAAAGGAATGAGAGAAGTAACAAGTCAAGTAAAATAAGTTTATAACTTATGTCTGATTCTCCACCTTTCACCTCGTTTAATTCTGTACACCTACACAAAAAGTATGTAAAATATTATGATTCTGATTTGGTAGCTTGTTTACCCATTTTGCACTCATTTTACACAGTTGAGGTGGACAGTAGTTGAGAATTGGACCTGTAATTGTTAATGAAAACCAGCCAGGAGGGAAATGGGAGCCATGATAGAGAAATGCTTTGATTGATGACATCAGCATTTTTGTCTATAACCATCATGTAGAGCCAAATCGGGCTTTATGCATGCGCAATGGGTAAGAGTCAGGGGACAATGACAACTTTCCTCATATCCCAAAACCACAGCAGTACGATTCTACAAATGTTACCTGCTTTCTACTGGAGTTCACCTTACACTGAGGCTTTGACCAGTGGGCCTTTTGGAGGCTCACTGCACCATTGTCGCCATTTTCCAAGTGTTGTGTGGTGTGGTGGAAGGAACTCTCAGGGAAACTAGGTCCAATGCCTTAAGCCCTTTGTGGACCTTCTCCATTTCTCCATATTTGGCCTGATATGTGGTCTTAATATAAGTGTTCTATTGTCATGTGGTTCTGATTGTTGCATTACTTTAGTTAGGACATCCTGTCCAAGGCCCAACATCATACACCATCAAGTATTTTGTTTTCCATATAGCAATGGAAATGTTACGCTGAGACCTTCAAAGGAACCTAGAATAGTGAGGCAAAAATATCCCCCTGAAATTCAATGGGAATTGAACTTGATATTGAATCCTTTTGCCTCCCCACTCTCTTTCTTTTACGGTACTGTGAAAGAGTGCTAGGAACCTACAGCCGACTTAGCACTCTGGTCACTAATGTATTAGCTATTTCTCCCTAGACAGGACTTAATTGGGAGATAGGTGCTAAATGGCTTCATTAAGCAGGAGGCTGTTGGGTTAATGAGAACAATGAACCCATGGAAAGTTAAAGGAAAGGTAGAAAATGCAAGGGGAGGAAGCTGGCAGACACTACGGGATTTCAGGATGGTGAGACCTTGTCCTCTCCCTCCCTGGAGAGCGGGCTGTGAGGTAAGTTTACTTACACTTGTATGTTGGTGCACATGGCTGAACTGGTGTTTATAAACTAAGATATGTCCAGCCTGTTTGTGGTGATCCAGAGAGCAGAGAAGGGAGCCTGTTACAGGTACTATGTTGTGGCCTTCAATCTCTAAGTTTAGGGTGAATTTTTTACTGTGGGACAAAGTAACTAGTCTAAAGAAACCTCATTTAAAAGATGGATCTGAGAAAATGTCTATTGTGCATGTGTGGGTATATGTATTTTGATGAGGATTTTCAAAAGTGCTCAGTGTTGGCTTAATTATGCTCCCATTGAAATGTATGATAAAACTCTCATTAGCTGCAAAGGGAAGCACTGGAGTTAGGCCAACATTGAGCACTATTTTGAAACACCCGCCACTGGTGTTGGTAAGTACGTGCTACCGTATAATTGTAATTATGGTGTCATACAAAAATATAATTGTAGCTTCATATTACTTTTTGAAGCTATCAATTCACAAGCCATTCTGTCAATGAGCTCAAGGCATCAGCCTCATTATCCCATTCAGTGCTTTGAAATACTTTATGCCTCATTTTAATATTAATTACTTAACCAAAAAACCTGTTGGGAGCTTACGTTATTCTCAGCAATATCCTATTGAAAAGCGTATGACGTACCTTTATGCAGAAAGTTGTTTTTCCATACGTTCACTGTTTATGTTCAAACATTTGGTTTTAAATCTAAATAGCAGCTGTTTGCTAAATGATGAACTATTTAATAATTAAAATATTTGGAAATGAAGACTTTTTAAAATAAATTAAGATATTTTATCTGTTTGAATCTGAGTCCACATATGTACACAAGTTTTAGCAATTGCTCAACTTCAATATTAAGGTTTTTAGATTAGGTAGGTGAGGGCTCCTAGTTTTGTGATTTGCTTCATAATACACTGAATCTAGGCTGAATATTGACCAGTTGTTGAGAAAACAACAGTATATTTCTATAATTGTCTTTTTAATCCAGGAGGATGGAGTCCTTACTATCTTGCCATCTTGGCAACGCTTGGAAATTCTCATAAAGTTTAAAATGCATTCATGATTCTGCTTTCTGGAGCCTTCCTCCCTTTTTTTTAATACCTATTCTCTGAGATACTGACCCCGCAATGCAGCATTTATCTCGATCTCCCCTATTAAAGTTGCATTAAACAAATACACAATGGAGCTGAAAGGGGCCTAGTTCTGGATAGTCTTCACCAGTTGAGGAGAAAAGTACTCCAGTTATCTCTGATTGGTATAGGAGACTTGGGGAGAACCATTTTATAAGCAAGGAAAATTCTTTTTCCTAGTAACCGCTGTAACAAAATTCTCCATGATAATACTTATATAAGCACCTATGAATGCTTGTGTGTGTGCTTTTACAAAAGCAAATAATGTTTATAGAGGGACTTTTTAAGTCTAAAATTTCAAGGAAAAACAAGATCATGTGGCCACATTATTACCTGCTAGGAATACCTGCATAGGGATCAGGAAATGTCATATGTTGTAATTCATGAAGTGTCTGTCCTATCGTTCTTTTGTAAGGATGTGATTTCTGACACTTACCTGCATGCATGTACAGGGGGCAAGACCCACTTAAACCATAATGTCTTGAGATCTATATCCTGAAATCTAGTTTAATAAACCCAGGGAGAGCAGGGACACTCACACAGAGGCCCAATGTTTCCTCACTGCCTCATGCGCACCCCTCAGCATCGGCAGCAGAGCTAATTCTAGCTTTCTATTGTAAACAGCTGTTCCAGAATCCCCTTTGGGATAGAAGTATGGCTGGTGTTTCACTTATGAGTAGCACGTAGAGGGAATATTGCAGGAGATAAAACTGACAGAGCAAGCATTCTCTTCTGCAAGGAAATTCCCATGAGTTTGTATGGGAAAACAACCTTCTGTGGGATGAGAGTCTGCTATGGAGCCATTACTTCCCCTCCTTCTAACCCCAAAGCTGCTTCCTGGTGGGTTTTGCCTGCCTTTATTTGTGCTGGTAATAGAGCTGGCCAAGATTTAGGATTTGTGGGAACTTTGGTATTTCAGGTAGTAGCAGGAAAACTTACAAAAGAATGTCCATTTCAGTTGGCAGCTGCTGGGCCTTACAGGGTCTGAGACTCTGGTGGAAGCCCCACCTCTTACGTTGCCATGTAGACATACCAACCTGGGTCAGTGGGCTCCACCTTATGGTCTCAGTGTTTCCAACCCCATACTTGAGTGTCCACACTGCACCGTAAATATGGGTTTACAACTGCTGGACCCATGTCTCTCAGCCATGCTAACGTGTCCACACTGCACTACGCAGACCTTCTGACTTGAGTCTGCAGCTTGAACTGTGTCACACTGCAAAATGGCAGGGCTTGGACCCAAGTCACAGTGGGTCTCAGACTCTGATCCACCCTTGTAGCAGGGTCCAAGGACCTGGGTCTTGAGTGCTTGCTAATTTGTGTGTGGATGGAAGGAGGGCTTGGGCTCAAACGGAGTCCGAGCCTGGGCTTAGTGTGCAATGTGGGCGTACCCCAGGCCAGCTGCCTCCTAGGGCTGCCAGGATTGAGCTAGGGATCTCAGGACTTCCAAACTCCCTGCTGTGGAGCCAGGGGCCAGAGCCATAAGCCGGGGTCCCCTGCACCTTTCCAGGCAAGCTGGCAGGGAACCAGGCAAGTATCCGGCAGAACCCTGCCTACAATTAGATGAAAACTCATCAAATCCAAACCATTACTGCAAAACAATTCAGGTTCAAATAAAACTGTTTAGTCAGAAAATTTCTAACCAGCTGTAGCTAGCAGAAGGTAGCATATGGCTCTCTGTCAATATTATAGACAGAGTGATAACTCATAAGTTATAATGTGATTCCTCTTATAGATTTGATCACATTTCAATATACAGCATTGTAAGGGTAAGTGATTTATAGACATTACCAGAACTCCAGTTCAACATTGAATGCCAATGTGCTTTCTCATCCCTTTGCTGCCGCTCTTTTCAGATGTCTATATTACTAGCAGTCTCTATTCCTGAAGTCTCTCACTGACTTAGACCTTTTTTGGCACTGAGTCTGCAAAATCATCTCTCTCCAGTTAGGTTTTCACCTTCCATGGACTTGTGCTTTCAGCTGAAGCATTTTATATAGTGAATGAATATTACAAATTGAGCTCTGCTCAGAATAAAAGTATTCCGGGTCAAGATTCATATTGGGAATCCAATTCCATCTATTCAAACCTTAATTACATTTTCTGAGTTAAAATTTCATCCTGATCTAACTCTGTACTGCATCTAGGTATATGTCACCTCTCTTTGAATTTTGTATGCAACTGTGACGAACTGGGACTGTTCTTAATGTGGTCTTTGAATGCTGAGTGGGGAGTGTTGGTTGGGAAGGCAGGGGAGTGTGGCTAGGATGGTCTGCATTGGGGGATGGGAGACTGGCCGTGAGGGAGAATACCTGAGCATGTAACATGAGAAGCCAGGAAGGGGTTAGAGGCCAGGTGACACCTTTGCCCGGGAAACTGAACAAAGGCTGAGGGAGGGATCGCTGGAGGGGGAGTTTCAGAGCTGGCTGGTGGAATGGCTGAGAGGCAGACGGGGCTCTGACCCCCCAAGGGGCTGTGGTGCCCTGGGACCCCAAGATGCACCTAATTGGGGGGTGGGGATCCTGTTGTCTGTGCCTGCAACACCTGTCTTGGACTGTGTTTCTGTCGTATAAATAAACCTTCTGCTTTACTGGATGGCTGAGAGTCATGGTGAATCGCAGGAAGCCGGGGGTGCAGGGCCTTGTGTCCCCCCACACTCCGTGACAACTGGTGGTAGTGGTGGGATCTACTGCACCCCATGGACAGCGCTTCCTGCAGTAAGTGACTGGGGGCAGTAAAATGAAGGGGGATTGACGGGGACCAGGTGGGCTGAAGAGTCAGAGAGAGACGGTTCAGGGGGTGATTAACCCCTGGGAGTGTGTGACCAGAGAGAAGGACTGTTGCAGTAACAGGGTCCCCCGGGGGGTCGCAGTGAGCGGTCCCGGGGCATAGGAGTCTGCAGCTCGACCCTGGCAGAGAGAAGCCCTTGAAGAAGGGCTGGCACACTACGGGTCTCCCTGGAACGGTGGAAAACGGAGAGCACAGGCCGGCGAGTGGCCAGCAGGAGGATGTATGCTAAATGCCTTAAGAGCAACCTGGTGGAACTGTGCAGGCAGAGGGGGCTGCGCATTGGGAGGTCCACCAAAGAACAGCTAATTGCCCAGCTGGAGGAGAAGGATCGCTTTGATGAACCGAGCCCTGTCCCTGAGGGAAGCCGCCCAGCGGATGCAGCGTGAGCCCTGGGACCCAACCTGGCTAGGAGGGAGCAGACTGCTGCCAAGGACATCCCGAGACCCTGCCTACCTGTGCCTAGGGGAAGGGTTGGGGGAAGCCCAGTGAATACCGAGGGCACCCTGACCCCGGCGGCCAGCAGGGGATTGTCCCGGCGGAGCTCCCCGTCCCTGGAACGGATACGGCTGGAATGTGAATGGGAGATGAGATGGGAAGAGCTTGAATTAAGGAAGCAAGAACTGAAGCAGGAGCGGGAAGAGAAGGAGAAACAACATCAGCATGAGCTGGAACTGGCCAGGCTGAGGAGCAGTGGGACCCTGGCTGCAGTGAGCGAGGGGGGACCCAAGACTGCAAAGAACTTTGATAAGTGCTTCCTGGCCCAGCGTAAAGAGGGGGAGGACATGGATACCTTCCTGACGGCCTTTGAGAATACCTGCGAGCTGCTCCTGGTTGACCCTGCAGAGAGGCTCCAGTTTCTCATTCCCTCACTGGACTCCACAGCCAGGGAGGTGTACAGCCGACTGAAAGGGGTGGAGACAGGGTACTACGAACTGTTCAAAAAGGCCCCGCTCCATGAGTTTGGGCTGACCCCTGAGATGTACCGGAAAAGGTTCTGGAGTCAGCGTAAAACCCGTGAAGTCACATACCTACAACTAGCCAACCGGGCACAGGGGTATGCCCGCAAGTGGACAGCTGGGGCCCAAACTAAAGAAGACCTGCTTGACCTATTCATACTGGAGCACGTGTATGAGCAGTGCCCATCCGACTTGAGGCGATGGTTGATGGACCAAAAGCCAGAGAATCCGCAGCATGCAGGCCAGCTGGCCGACGAGTTTGTGAACAGTTGGGCAGGGGATAACAGAGAGGAGTCCCAAAGGAACAGTCCCACTACAACGCAGAGAGAGGGTCACCATGGGACCTCCCAGTGGGGAAATATGGAGAACGCCCACCAAAGGGGAACATCCAACGTCAGGTCCATCCGACCCGCTTGAGGGGACCCACGGGACATGGGCCGCTATCACTGTGGCCAGAGAGGCCACATATGGGCCCAGTGCCTCAGGCTCAGGGACAGATTGAGCGGACCCAACCCACAGAGGGTTGACTGGGTAAAGACCAAGCCGGATGAGAGGCAGCATTCCCAGGCAAGGGGGGCTGGCAGCATACCACCTGCTAAGGAGGGAGGAGGGCTCCAGGCCAGCTCCTCTGGGGGGCTGGATGCTCCAAACTCAGGGTTTTTGGTTTACAAGGTAGGCGTGGGGCGGTCCCTGCGGAACGAGTACCTTGTTCCCCTGGAGGTGGATGGGAGGAAGGTCAATGGATACTGGGATACGAGCGCAGAGGTGACGCTGGCCCGGACCAAGGTGGTGGCTCCCGATCGGGTGGTCCCCAACACCTACCTGACCCTGACAGGAGTGGGCGGGACCCTAGGAGGGCCCTAAGGATGTGGGGGTACACCCGTATTTGCCCACTGAGGGGTTGATGGGGTGGGACCTGGAGGACTGGCCAAGCAACCCCCAAGGTGTCCTGGTTGTGACCCGTAGTCAAAACTGCCAAGGGGCACTGCGCCCTGACCTTGGGGAGGGTGCCTTGCCTGAGGCGCAGGACCCTAATCTGGTGGGAAGGGAACGCCTAGGGACATGGCTCAGGGAGACTGTGGCTTCAGACCCAGCCGGCGAGAGAGAGCAGGTGGCCATCCCTGTCCCAGCTGCTGAGTTCCAGGCCGAGTTGCAGAAAGATCCTTCCTTGCAGAAGATAAGGGACCTGGTCGACCTCAGTGCGGTACAGACCATGGGGAGAGGTGGCAGGAAAAAGTTCCTGTGAGAGAAGGGGTTCCTGTACCGAGAATGGGCTCCCCCAGGGAAAATGGAGTCGGGGGATCAGGAGGCAGCTGGTGGTACCCCAGAAGTATTGCCGCCAGCTGCTGTACCGGGCCCATGACATCCCCCTCTCAGGGCACTAGGGAACCTGGCATACCCAGCAGAGCTGCTACGAAACTTTTACTGGCCTGGGGTCTTTGTTACTGTCAGACAGTACTGCCGATCCTGTGACCCCTGTCAAAGGGTGAGGAAGGCCCGGGACAAGGGGAAAATGGCTTTAGGACCCTTGCCCAGCATAGAGGAGCCTTTCCAGAGGGTGGCCAGGGTAAAAAGGGGGCTCTGAACCAAGAGAGCCCGGATCACAGACCTCCAGACTGGAACGCTGGGAGAAGATCCCAGCCCAGTTGGAACCCCAGGGGTATTGGGGTGGGAAAAGGGCACGGGCCGCATAAACCTCCCCACATGCGAACTACAAGTGCTGTCGAGCACCCCCGACCTAAGGGGGGGTGTGAAACTGGAAGGGCCTGGTGTAATTCTCACCAAGGAATGGGAGGGATGCTGGGGCATCCACGGGAACGGGGGTAGGTTCGAACTTCCCCAGGTCACTGGCTGAAGTGACACCCGCTTAGTTCGGTCTTGAAGGGGGGAGAGATATGACGAACTGGGACTGTTCTTAATGTGGTCTTTGAATGCTGAGTGGGGAGTGTTGGTTGGGAAGGCAGGGGAGTGTGGCTAGGATGATCTGCATTGGGGGATAGGAGACTGGCCGTGAGGGAGAATACCTGAGCATGTAACATGAGAACCCAGGAAGGGGTTAGAGGCCAGGTGACACCTTTGCCCGGGAAACTGAACAAAGGCTGTGGGAGGGGTCGCTGGAGGGGGAGTTTCAGAGCTGGCTAGTGGAATGGCTGAGAGGCAGACGGGGCTCTGACCCCCCAAGGGGCTGTGGTGCTCTGGGACCCCAAGATGCACCTAATTGTGTGTGGGGGATCCTGTTGTCTGTGCCTGCAACACCTGTCTTGGACTGTGTTCCTGTCGTCTAAATAAACCTTCTGCTTTACTGGATGGCTGAGAGTCATGGTGAATCGCAGGAAGCCAGGGGTGCAGGGCCTTATGTCCCCCCAACACTCTGTGACAGCAACAAAGTTTTAAGAAGTGACAGGAAAACCTCACAAGGTTTAGCTTCAATTTGGATGCTTATCAGTTCTCCAAACCACGTGGGTCTGCAAAATTTATGCTGGAAATCTCATGCAAGGCAGTGTGTACATGTGAGAGTTCTAGAACTTGCTGCTTCTGTTCAGGAGTGAACTACTAGAAGAATAGCATCTTTTGCAATATTTCAGAATATCTCCTGGATATCTCCTGGATCCAGGCATAGAAGTATGTGAAAATGAAAAATAATGAGTGGAGAAGCTGCACACACTTTGGAGTACTAAATTAGGGTTCTGTATTGGAAGTTGGTTTCAGTTTTAACTATGAGAAGCTACTGCTTCTTTGAAAGGAAGCTTGTAATTTTACTGTTTTGTTTTAAGGGATTACAGGGCTAGCTCCAGTAAGCCCCTGGGGACTGCGTTCTGCTGCCCTTACTCACCCAGAGGAATATGTTACTCTGAGTCCCTCTAATACTACGTTTGAAAGAATTCTAACACACCATCTGCTGTATAACTAATAACTCCAAATCAAAAATCTCTCTACTTCAAATGATACTTCTAAAAAATTCTGACTCGTATTGCCCCAGAAGTTTCTACCAATGGATGTGGTGACCTGATGCTATAGACCAGTGGGCAACCTCTCTCACTATAGCACGTTGGGCCAATTAAATTTACTAGACTTAGACAAAGCCCCATGACACATAGCCCTTCAACCAAAAGCAATATTATTCAATGTAAGTTTCCCCATTGAATTTTGTTTAGACACTTTTCCCAAAAGTAATATTTTAAAAATATTTACTGCTGTAATATTAAAAAATGAAATTAATCAGTACATTTCCTTTGTCTTTACTAATAAAACCTACTGCCTCTGAATCCCACTGATGATGCATAACTCCCAAACAACAAGAAGGAATGTTAGCCACAATAAACAAATCCTGCATCTTCTAGTTAACTCACATTAATGCAATGCCTATGCAAGCTTGACAGTACACAGTTGCATTAATGATCCAGCACACCCCTGAGTATACTGGAGCCAATAAATGCAGGCCACTTTAAAATAAAATAAAAAAATCACCAGAGAACCAAAAAAAAAAAAAAAACAAAAAAAAAAAAACAATTTAACTTAACAGTCAGATGAGCATGACAAATAAGTCATTCAACCCTATCCAGAGCTTGGTGCCAGTGACTGAAACAAAAATAGTCCAATGACAGATTGTATAGATTTCTTATTTTCCCAGGCAGGATGACTTGACTGTAGGTTCACAGCAGCCCAGCGCCCTCTTCAAAGGAAACACCAGATAGGAAAAGGTGTTCAAGTGAAAACTCTATCTATTTTTTACCTTCCCAGACAGCATGTCTTGACTCTTTCCCAGGGGAAGTTTGCACAAATACAGAGCTAAGTCTCCAATTCAAGGCACATCCACAGACACACAGGCTTGAAGCCTTGATGCAACATGCATAACAAAGTCAAAGTCGACAAATACCCGCTTCTGGAAAAAGAGTTTGAGATTACAACCTCCCCACCCCTGAATTCTCAATTTTATAGTAGCTTTAGAAGAAAAAAAAAAGAGATGAGTTTAGCACAACTGAAGATATAAGATGTTACACCTATTTCTTTCATTCACTACAAATATTGGAACAGGAGGCAAATACATCAGTTGTCATCGAAATATTTTGAAATACACTTTTATTCCGTACTTATCTTTGCAGCAACCAGTCACAGCAAACCAAATAAAGTCTTATAATAACCTGCCCAAACTAAAATAAGCTTTCTGAGACTTTCACTTTTTTCACTTTTACCACCAATTTTGAAGGAAATAAAATAATTTTAAAATAAATTAAATATGGATCAGTGTAAAGCCATGTTAACTCTTTGTACGCTCAGCTGGTGCCGGCTTGTCTCTCAGGTTAACTGGATATGTATCAATATTCTCACTTGATTCTCTATTCTTTATTTTAGTGTAACCAACAACAAAATACAAAGTTTGGCTGTTTTGCTGTAGATGAAAATATCTGTTGATTTATTTCACACATACCCCTTGTTCTCCACCCAGTTCATTCATTGCTTCTTGTTATGAGATGATCTAAAAAGTTGATATTGTAATGGAGATATATTCCCATTTTCAAATCAAGACAGCATAACAGGTTAGGAGATTAGGAGGATTCTAAATCATGTACAACTCTTGTTACTCATTTTGACCAAAGAAGTTAGTCAAATTGGAAATGTTGCAATTCCGAGTTGTTCCAGTCAGGAGAAATTGATGAGTCAGGTGTTTTTCTTTGATGCAGACTTCTTTATTAACAAAGAATATACAAAATCCTGGTTCCTTGGACACAAGAGGAACCAAACTGGAGTTAGTTTAGTTGCTTACACCCCCAAACCTGATTAGCCACCACCATACCCAGAAGCCCCCTTTCGCAGCTATTCCCAGGGTCACACATTGTGCTTATGTGTAATTGTGTCAGACAATATTCAGTAAACCCTTCCCCCTAGGTCATTTTAATTTCTGACAGCCTTAAGTATTTGCCTTTGTTTTGGGCGGAGACATGTGCCTATCTTTTGGGTTTAGAGACTGTCAAGTGACTGAAAATAATAACATTCATACTGCATGGAAGGCGGCGGTTATGTGCAACCCATACTGACAAGGTTTAACTCAACCTATCTACAACACTCAAATACACTCTCCTTTCCTCCACTTCAGGCTACTTTTCTGCTGAAGACAGACCAGAGCTCAGTCTTTTCAGGACTTTTAAATCTCAAAAGTGTATCCTACAATGCTAAGGAGAAACATGTAATATATCTATTACATCTGCAGCCTACATTTGAAATACTTGTGAAAACTTTTCTTTAACAACTGTTATATGATAACTCTATTGATGACTTCCAATGTAGATTTCCCCCACTTTGTTGCTGTTGCAGAAGTTTTTCAGTGCAAAGTATAAGTTAGCATGCACGTGCACACGCTCACTCCCTGATCTCTTCAAGGAGTTGACTGCTTACTCTGTGCCACATGGCATCAAAAGCAGGGCTGGCTCCAGGCACCAGCTTAAGAAGCAGGTGCTTGGGGCGGCCAAGGGAGAGGGGCGGCATGTGCGGCAATTCGGGGGCGGCAGGTCTCTCACTCCCTCTGGGAGCGAAGGACCTGCTGCTGAACTGCCGCCGCCGATCGCGGCTTTTTTTTTTTTTTTTTTTTTTTTGTTTGGGGCGGCAGAAATGCTGGAGCCGGCCCTGATCAAAAGTGCAGGTATGTCACCTGGACACAATACTTATAGCCAGAGAAGAATGGCATCCCCGCCCTCCCCCACAGTTTCCCTCCAAAATCCTCAGAATCTCCTCAGCAAAAAGCAGCCTGAAGATTCTCTCAGCCAGCAGAGATTCCAAAGAGCTAGCTTCTCTTCGGCTCCCAGGGAGAAATGAAGTCTGTAGTCTGCATCCAAAGTAGCACAGGCTTTGGGATGCAGCTCTCATGGCAAATACCTCTCACTCCTATGTTCAGCTGCTGAGTCCACAGGCCAGATTCCAACTCTCCCTATTTATAGCCTTTTCTGAGCTCAGCTGGTGGAGAGTGGAACCTGCTAGACTGCTTGCCCTTTAATGGAAAACCTCTGGACAGCCTCAGAGACAGCTACCGAGCATTCTGAGTACCTACCATATGCCTATGGACCTTCAAAGAGCCCTTCCCTGCTTGCTTTCTGCACATGAGCGGAGACACAGAAGAGTCAACAAAAATTCAGGCTCCTCCCCACTGCTTCTCTCCTTGTTTTAGACTTAAAAAACAATCATTTGCTGTCATACAAGCATGCAGGTTACAAGAGGGTTTAACTTTGAGATATTTTATAATTGCCATTGGTAAAATAAGCAAAGGTGAAAGTAAGCCTGTACGGGCCGGTACGGAGGACCAGCAAGAAAATGGAGCATTCTCTGCCTCTCTGACTCCTCCTCCTGGCTCCAGCAATATTGAGGGTCGGGGGCCCAGCTCCACGAATGTTTGGGGCCGGTTCTCCCCCTGGCACCTGCTGCCCCCCCCCCACGCCTTCCGTAAGTGTGGGCTGGCCCCCCTTTGCTGCCCCCCCCATCTCTCTTCCCTGTCTCTCCCCTGAAGCTCCATGCTGCCTGCCTGCATTAACTGCCGCCGCTGGGTCCTAGTGCACCCCCTCACAACTGCCAGCGCAGGCTGCCCTTTCCCCTCAGACCCTTTCATTTTCCAGTGGGACCCTCCACCAGTACAGCCGCCCCCCCGCCCACAGTCACTGCTCTTGCCCCACGCTGGGCAAGAGGCAGCCCCATCCCCCACTGCCAGTGAGGCTACAGTGAGGGGCAGCAGTAGGGGAGGAGGCGCACACGTGATGGCAGCCCCCCTGGCACCTACCAGAGGGGAGGCGAGGGGGATTCCTGGACCTGAGAGGCGTCCTAGGAGACATGCAGTGACAGTGGAGGGGGAGGGTTAGTGTGCTGCCGGGGGGGAGAAGAGGGTCCCTACCCCAGAGCTCGCTGCTGCCGGCAGGGAGAGGGCTGGGGGGAGTCCTCCTCTCTGGCTCCAGTCCCAGGGCAGCCTGCCTGCACCCCAAACTCATCCCCAGCCCTGCCCCACCCCAGAGCCCACACCCCCAGCCAGAGCCCTCATCCCCCTGCACTCCAACCCTCTGTCCTAGCCCTGAGCCTCTCCAACACCCCAAACCCCTCATCTCCAGCCCCAGCCAGAGCCCTCATCCCTATGCACCCTAACCCTCTGCCTCAGCCCTGAGTCCCCTCCCACACCCCAAACCCCTCATCCCCAGCCACACCCCAAATCCACCCCCAGCCTCACCCCACAGCCCTCACCTCTGCACCCCTCCCTCTGCCCCACCCATCTTATCCCCAAACTCCCTCCCAGAACCTGCACCCCAGTCCCCTGCCCCAGCCCAGGACCTTCACCCCAGACCTCCTCCCCCACCCAAACTCCCTCCCAGTGCCTTGGGCAGGTGGGGGGTGGAGTTGGGGGGGAGTTTGGGCAGGGGCAGGTTCTGGACACCACCAAAATTTCTACAAACTTGCCACCCCTGCCGGCAAGAGCTGGTGCACCATACCCAGGTGGACCGGCTTCCTGAGGCAGCAATTTAAAGGACTGGAGCCCAGGGCCCTTTAAATTGCCACTAGAGCCCCGCTGCCAGAGCCCTGGGGTAGCAGCGGCAGGGCTCAGGTGGCGATTTAAAGGGCCCAGGGCTCCTGCAGCCGCTACCGCCCCAGGCCCTTTAAATCACCGCTGGAGCCCCACTGCCGCTACCCCAGGGCTCCGGGGACAATTTAAAAGGCCCAGGCCCTTTAAATAGCCTCCGGAGCCTGCCGGAGCCCTGGGGTAGCAGCGTCAGGGCTCTGGTAGCTATTGAAAGGGTTCGGGGCTCCCGCTGCCCCTACCAACCCGGGCCCTTTAAATAGCCACCGGAGACCTGCCACCTCTACCCCAGGGATCCAGCAGCAGGGCCCTGGAGATGATTTAAAGGGCCCTGGAGGGTAGCGGCACCCAGAGCCCTGGGCCCTGCTGATGGAGCCCCGGGACTCCGTCGGCAATTTAAAGGGCCTGAGGCTTCGCTGCGGTAGCAGCAGCTAGAGCCCCGGGCCCTTTAAATCACCCCCTTTAAATTGCCGCCGAACCCCAGGGCTCCCAGGGGGTGATTTAAAGGGCTTGGGGCTCCCAGCTCCTGCTACCACAGCCCTAGCCCCGGGCCCTTTAAATCCTGATTTAAAGGGCCTGGGGATTTAAAGGCCCAGCCTCTTCCGGTGGAGGCCACCCTCCTTCTCCAGACTCCGGAGTACCGGCAAGTCCTTTAAATTACTTTCACCCCTGAATGTAAATGGGTATCTGGAAAAAGGATTGTGCTGCAAGTATAATGTTCTCGCTGTATTTAGGGTAAATTTTCTGAGCTGATCTGGATTTTAGCTGCATGACCAAAATAACCATTTGTGGAGCTATATAGGCTGAAACCTTATGCACTGTTTTGCAATATATTTGGGTGTAATTAGAAAAGGCTTTCTTGTTCATGCACATCTCCAAAATCAACAAAGAAAACACACTTTCACCAACATCATCCTTGCCATTAAAGTTCTGACCTATGTTCAGCCATGATTGACAGTCCTGATATAAAATAACATTTCTGCAATAGTCACAAATGGAATCTAGTATGTAACCACAGAATTCATTATCCCTATAAATCAAAATTCAGGATTTGAACCCACCTGAAAGGTTAGTTCATGTATTTACTGTACTGGCTAGCACCCTGTCTAGTGTCCTTCTAGATACTTGATTTTAAAAGTACTTGTATTTTATTATGTCAGTGAATTTATAGCACAGGAGAAGAGAGAAATTATTATGGAGTTGAAAATGTATATAAAGAATCCTCTGGAAAATAAAACTCTTTTAAATGTGGAATACTGATTAAGTTCGATCTCTGCGGTCAGCTATTTCCATATGAGTGGAATATAATTGCTCCGTAATGTTTGAGTATTCTGAAACGGGTATGTCATTGGATAAAAGCCTGAAGGGAAGCCACACCTTCATGCTCTCCCCCGCAGCTACTGCACATAAGCTGCAGAGTGGGTGGCAAGTAATGAATTTGATAGCATTATACACCCTCCAAATATATTTAAGTATGACCCTCTAAAGGGCAAAGCTTGGTTAAGCAATCCATATATTGAGTAGCAAACAAATGTTATCATAGTTATTAGCTTGAGGCAGTGCCATTCATCAGGCACTATTTAAATTTTGATGTTGGCTCAAAACATTGCTAAAAATAAAATGATCTGTTTCCAAAAAGGGTTTGACAACGGCAAAATTAAAACGATCTTATTTGTTGAAGGGGGAGGCACAATGCCAAATAAGTGCTGATGATTTGCTGCAGTTTTGCTGAAGTATGCTCTGTTGTGTGCTTGTTTTTTCTCCTCTCGCCCTTCTTTCCTTTACCACAAGCTTCTATGTGCATTCCAGAAAAAAACACAGCCACAACAGGAAGTAAGGCGCAGAAAAGGAGTTGCTGGAGGGGTATTCCAGGGCAGAGCCTAGAAGGCAGACAGCCACTACTAGGCAGTATGCAGGCACATAGTAGCTTTTGTAGGATTAATCTTCTGTGGCCAAGCAGCAGAATTCCCCAAACTGACTGTAGATGTTTGGGTGATAATTCAGGTATTTCTACAGGATAGCCTTAGCTGTAGCACAGGCAAAGCCTCCAGACCTTTGATGTGCTGCGGGGAGAAATGGCAAGTAAAATTAGCCCAGAAGCTTGAGGCAGACAAATAACTCATGCAAACCATAGTTTGCTAGGTCAATTGAATGAAGAATTTGAAGTCAATATGTTGTGAAACATTCAGTAAGATGAATTTCCAATAAGCCGATTGCCACCATAAATGACCACTTTATAAAGAACAGCCATTTATGTGAGCAGCTGATGTATAGTCAGACAAGGCTGGCATCACTGGAAGACTGGGGGGCAGGAGGGGCTAAAATAAATCACGCTGGATAAGCAGACCATGGCAGGGCTTGGAAAGCTATTCAAGGAACTTGACCTGGATGCAGGAATGGAGCAGCTGGTGGAGGGATTCAAAGACTCAGCTGGCATGGTCAAAATGATAGGCTAAGAAGATGATCTTGGCATCAATATTTTATATGGGCTGGAGGAGGATAATGTTGGCATCACAAAACCATCTATGCATAAGATTTTGGGCTTCATTTGATCCAGAAAACTGATCCATTCTGGTCTTGGATCCACCGGAGAATTAAAACTATGGGGGCAAGTTCCACATCTATTTGGGGATCTGAATCCAAAAATGCCCTGAAATACTAATGTTTTGGGATTCAAAGTTGGTCCACCTGTAGTTTTAAATCCTGATCACATTAGTATCTTTTTTAGAAAAAAAAATCTGGTTGAAGCCAAATGGGTAAAATTTTCAAAAGTGCCAAAGTTCCATTTTCAAAAGTTAGTTAGGCACTTAGATTCTTAAGTATCTAAGTCACTGGAAATGGGACTTAGGTGGTTTTAAAACTTCAACCCGTACACTAGTCTATTTTATGAAACTTTTGTAGTAGCTTAAATTGTACAGAAAAGCTTTAGCTGGTGGACTTTCTGACTTGTAGCTGTTAGATCAATGATTTAAAATGAATGAGCTTCCAGGATAAAAGGTCAAGTTCAGTCATGTCTTAGATTTTATTGTTTTCTTCCCACATTCTTTAGTGTTGTGCTGTATAAAAGATAAGTCTATAGATTCATTGGGATATTATGCTTGAGGATTAAAGAAATTAGTTCTATGGAAAAATCACTGGCTCGGTGTTATGAAGTCTTTTTGATTGGTTATTTTTGCTCTAATTCCACATTTTTATTTCCCCTTGACAAGGAGCCTCTCTAGATACTTCACAAGTTTTATTAAACAGACAACAGAAATTCTTATAAATGAAAGATGAAGCTTGACTTGATCACTTTTAAAGGTTTAAGGCTGCTGATTACCACATATATTTTGAGTTTAAATTGACTATAAACACTGATATCTTCTTCAGTCTGAAGAGAAAAAGTATGGACAAATCATTTAGTTGCCCTCAGAGGATGAGATCTTGTTGATGAGAGAACATTTTAATTAATTGGTGGAACACCATCAGAAAGGCACACGTCCTGCATTTTAACTTTTCATTCAAATTCGATATTAAGAGATATGTTTTTTTGTAAGAGCAAAATTTACTTATTTATGTTGGAACTAACACCTTAGATCAGTGGTTCTTAACACTTTCTGTACTATATTACAACAGAAAAAAGTTTCGGGACCCTACTCCTATCTGCTACAAAGAAAGGGAGGGTGGGGCATAATCGAATGGACCTATTCTTGACAAGAGGTGTCATGAACCTCAGGATGAGAATCCAGGAATTAAATGATTAAAACTATATAAAAGAATTATTAAAATCTCATTTATTGTTCAGTATTGATTTGCTTTTTTCATTTTTATCAGCTGAGAAAATAAAAATTATAGTAGTCAGTTTCTCTAACTCTGGCTCTTGTGCCTTTGCAAATAAACCTGGATAGGATTATACTAAAAGTATATAGGTATGTTTCTGTTTAAGAATTTTTTCCTGTGTGCGCATGTTAGGTTTCCACGAGTTCCTAAAAATTAAAATTTTTTACTTATCCTAGATTTTCTAAAAGCTTCTTATTGTACAAAATCTAAATTATTAACCAAATTTTACAAAATGGTCCCTTTAAATATTTCTGTTAAACTTACATTTTCATTGCTTTAGAAACATTTACTAGTCTAGATTTTTGTAGAATCTTATTTTCTTTTCCAGGGAAGAATTGAGATAATTTTCCTTTAATACTCTGAAATTGTGCTGCTGCTTAGACTTTCATTGTAAGTGGATACCACATGTTTATGGATGCATAACTTCATTATCTTAAGCTGGGCTATAATTTAGGGTATAATTTGGGGTCATTTAGGGCATTCTACTAAAGCTAATGGATAGTTGCTGATAACTGTAGTAATCCTGTGTAGGACTACTTGAGTATTTCTGATCTTCCATCCAGTAGGCACAGGGGCGCCATTTCAGATTTTTTCTTTTTTGGGGGGGGGCGGGGAGACTTTACCCTTGATTCCAAGGGCTACTTAGGCACCTGAAAACTCTAGGGTTTTGTTTTGTTTTGTTTTGCAGATAACTTAGAAATTAGCTGAAAGGAGCACTGTATCTAATTCCTATATAAAAAAAGAGGATTTAATAAATATTAGACCCACTCAGCACTAATACTAACATGTTCTCACATCTTGTATCAAGTCACTTAAGTAACACTGGTTAGGTTTAAAATTTTAATGTATATTCTTTGTTACTAACTCTTCAATACAACAATTGAAACAACTGTAGAAAAATCTAGATTACTTTCTATCACTTTTTTTGCAGTTCACCAAGCTTGGAATAGATCATTTAACTATGGAAACATCCTAATAGGGCAAGACCCGATAAGTTTATACTGCACCTGCCTGGGGCTCTAAAGGTGTTACCTCTCTACAAATAATAGACTAAAAACTAACTTTAAACAGGAGTGAAACTGACATTTTCAAGTGACTTTCACAGTATTGCCAATCCCAAATGTTCAAAAATCATGAATCAGGGTCACCAAATCATGAGATTATGTAAAAATAACAGATTTGCGGTTCTTTTTATTTGCCTTCTGCTTTTTGAGCCTTTAGGGTGCACTGGGGTCACATTTTGCAGCTTTCTCCACAGCAACATGAACTAGAAACTTCATTTTTCTTTAAGAATGAAGGCTGAAATCATCACATCTCCACTTGACTCCAGGAGCTGAGGCTTTAAGAAAAACAATTATCATGAGACTCATGACAAAATCATGAGAGTTGGCAACACTTTTTACTTCAATTTAAAGGCTAGTTGCTTTCCAGAAGGCTCTTAAACACCACACTACAGAGATTGAGTTGCAGTACTCACAGGAAAATATTTAAAACCAAACACCAAGAAAATTCTATATTTTAAAGTTGAGAAAAAAACTGAGACATCAGGGCCACTGCAGGCAGGAAAGGAAAATAAACAGGCACAGGAGCTCTGGGCAGCTCTTCCTTTAGAAAGAAAATTGGAAGGTCAAATCTTCTATTCCTTAATCAACTAAAACTTCTATTGCCATCATTGCCACCACTCGTAGATATAAACATCACAGTAACCATGTGATAATGTGTTGTCAATAGCTATACACTTCATACTTAAATATCTGAGCCATCTTATCCAGTTACATATCTTATATGCATTGGCTTAGGGGCTGGATTTTCTGGCATATTCTGAACAGTGCTGAGCACGCAGTTGGTGCCCAGTGACAATAATCATCGACTTTATGGACTCTGTGGATGCAGTTTCTGTTCTTTGTTCTGGAATTGGCCTGAATACAGCTGAAACCCTAAGAATTTGAGGCATAAACACATCTGATAGTTATATGATGCTTTCTCATTCCTTCCTTTTCTCAAACTCAGAACAAAAAATGACTGAGCAAAATGGTTTTCAGTTAAAATGTAACCCCCTCTCGTCTGACTCTCATTCTTCATCCTTCCTAACCTCTGTGCTGCTTTTCATGCTGTCAACCATGACATCCATCCTGGGACCATTAGCTGGAGTCTCAGAGAACTGGCTGCCTTGGTTTTGTTCCCATCTATCAGAGTCCTCTTGTTTTTTCCAGAGTGCAGCAGAGAAAGAGGCTGGTCTGCTGGATAAGGAGCTACCCCAGAAAGACCCGGGGTCTCCACCCTCCACAGAAGGATTCCTCTTTTACAGGCTAAACTTCCATATCCTTAATTTAATCACCAGCCCTTTCTCATCTTAATCACCCTACCTCTGTTTGTAAACAAAATACTGATTCTCTGCCCCAGGGGCACCTCTCCTCTGTAGAACTTGCATTTCACACTAATATTGTGCTGTAGTTAAGAGCTATACCTGGGAGCTTGCAGACCTCCTGTATGAAACTCATGGGGAGGAGAAGGGGGCTTCTGTCTTCCCTTGACTCCCTAATTGGCACCCTTGAGTAGGCGTCAGTAGAGTATACACGGTAACCAGCATGGGAGTTCTTTGGTTTCTTTTTAGTCTTTGTTTGTACAGTGCCTTACCTAGGACAATGGAGTCCCTGACAGGGGCTCCGAGGCATTACAGTACTGCATCATCACCGCCATTTATCCTATACAGATCAGGTCTATGAAATATATCCATTCAATGACTGTCTGACTTGATCCCATAATATCTGGTACAAGGTTGCAAGAGCTAGACACAGATCAGGCTAGCTATCTGGTACATCAGAAAAAAGTAAGCAATATTTGCTGAGTTTCTTGTCCTAATGTCAACAAAAAAAGAGAATGTTTGACCATGGTCAGCAATGAACTTCATAGCTTAAACAGTTTATTACATACCAGTTCCCAACTTTGGTTTTGTAAATCAGATCTGTTCACTACTGAGACCCAAATTGACCAGTCCATCCCTATCCCATGTTCTTTAAGTCTCTTTGAAGCCAATATGATGAAAACATGTGACTAAAACTAAGCATGTGCTTTATTGCTTTGCTGAATAGAGATGGACTTATGTACATGTTTAAATGCTTTGCTAAACTGGGACCTCAGTAGTGAACAGTTTGAAGGATGATTTTTACCAGGAGAAAATTGAATTACATTAACCTTTTACCAGTAAGCTAATGCCCACACATTAAAATCAATAGCTAGAACATGAGAGACATGGTTTTTTGGAGAGGGGGACTTGAAGCAGATACAATTTCAATCTTCCTAATATCAATGAGTATCTTAGTAGAAGGGACTCATGAGACCTATGAAAATTAGTCATTAACAAACCAGAAAAATCTGAAAGACATTTTTAGTGGATTATATAAATGTATGCAAATAAATTCAGATATTGTTAGGCTTCAAAAATAGTTTCATATTGATCTAATATGCTGAGTTTGAAAGGTGTTGCAGAAAAAAATGTCAAAATCTATTTTCTCAGTCAGTCATTATCAGGGCCAGCTCTAGGATTTTTGCCGCCCAAAGCAAAAACAATTTTGGCCGCCCCCCGGTTCTTTAATTACCCCACCCCCGCCCTGCCTCAACTCCGCCCCTTCCCCAAATCCCCAGCCCTGCCTCCTCCCCCCAGGCTCTCAAGCCTAGGAGGGAGGGGGAGAAGCGGCACCCGCGCTGTGGCCACTCGGAGTCTCCCCTCCCTCCCAGGTTTGAGAGCCTGGGAGGGAGGGGGAGACCCCGAGCCGCCGCCGCGCACAAAACAGCTGATTCACGCCCTGCTGCTCCCCCTCCCTCCCAGGCTCTCAAACCTGGGAGGGAGGGTGAGTAGTGGCGCACGAATCAGCTGTTTCGCGCGCCGTGGCAGCAGCAGCGGAGGTGAGCTAGGGCAGCCGGGACACATTTTTAGGGGCGGCATGGCCGGTGCCAGAATGCCGCCCCTAAAAATGTGCCGCCTTGTTTTGCTGGTGTCTAGAGCCGGCCCTGGTCATTGCTGTCATTAGCAGCTCACTGGCTTCCCTTGATGATTACAGCCTTAAAGACCTGATTCTGTAGCTGATTTGTGCACAGACCTCTAATTATCTTCACCTCGGGTCCTGCCTCCAGAATAGCCATAGAAGCGCCTGATTCCTTGAGGCCTGCAAGTTGCAGAGCACTTCCTGCAAAATGTTGAGTGAGAGTGCCTACAACTCAAGGCTGACATTTTGACAGATCAGACCTGAAGAAATTGTTTTGTTGCAATGTATTGTTGAAAAGTATGATGCAAAGAAGGATTGTCAATCTAAGGCTGTGACTACACTTAGCAACAGTGTGTAGAGTACAGGCACTACACATGTAACTACGTGCTGCAGTGGAGAGGTAGCAGGGAAAGGCTCTGGCAGGGCAGGAGGCAGTGGAGAAAGATTGCAGTAGCAGGGAGCTGCCATTAGAGCCTTTCCTCACTGCCTCTCCCTGCCCAGAGCCTTTCACTGCAGCAGGGAAAGGCCCCAGCAGTGGGGAAGCAGCAAGACACTGCACTGCTAAAAATAGCAGCATAGACGGTGGAGGCACTGCTTGGGCATTTAGAGAGCCAATGGATATGCTGGGGGTTCCGGTGTGTAGGCCACTTACTCTACTCTACTTGCCAAAGCTATTCCTCTCTGTACTACACCGCTATCTATACCCATGCTAGCTGGGCATGCAGTTTCTGTACTCTACACACCACCCTAAGTGTAGATGTTCCTTAAGAACTGAAAAAAACAACGTGTTTTTGTTATGTTCATGGCATGCTCACAGAGAGAAACAAAACATACTCTTCCTGAAGCGTTGCAATGTAACACTACATTATTTCTTAGAATCCAGAAATCTAACATGCAGCAACCAAATATAAAGTGTCAGGGCCCATATGTGGGCAGTCTGACCTAATGGCTGAAGCCCAGAATAGAGCTGGGGTTGTAATCAGCAGTCATGCCAAGGGTCACAACTGGACTCAGAGGTAGAAGCCATGCCAAGGGTCAAAGCTGGAGCCAATAAATGGGGTCAGGCTGAGGCAGCAGGAAGGAGTGGGAACCAGGCAAGGAGGTAGGAATTTGCTCTTAGGAGTCTGGTCAGCAGCAGACCTAGCAACTAGTTGCTCAGACAAGGGGTGTGGCAGGAGTTGGAAGCTTTAAACTGGGAGGTGACCTATCAGCAGTGGGCTAATAGTCAACTGATCCTCCTGATTCAGTGGCTGCAGCCTCTGTTTGCGGTGTATCAGATGCTGTTTCCCTGTCTGCCCTTGCAGCATGGTGGCGCAGCACAGGCTTCTGCTTGGCAACCCTGTATATGTGGGTTCAAGACCAGCAGTACCTGAGATAGACAAAGCAGACTGCTACTTAAGACAGAGAGGCACAATTCACCTATCCTGCTCCAGAATGGCTCTTTTGCAGACTGACTGCTGAGGACCCAGATAGCTCTTCCTTCAAAGCACATTGCCTGGAAACAGGACCAGGAAGCCTGGTAGATAGCTTGTAATTTTGACACAGTTTTCAATACACCACAGGTTTTTTTTGGGGGGAAAGCAGCTCGGCTAGGCACAAGTGGGTCCTTCCAATCAGCAGCAGCAGCAGCAACATCTAACACTATTCCCTGTGTGATGCATTCGCAAAGTTTGAGAAATTGAATCCTATATGGATGAGTCTATTGTGTAAGTTGAGGGACATAGCAGCTAGCTGGCTGACTAACTTACCTGCTTTTCATTCTCCTAGGTTTATGGCATGTGGAAGAAGTTCCCAAGCTCTGTCATAGTAAGAACCACAACTAAATAGAGAGCTTGTCTTCCCTTCTCCTTTCCCATTTACAATTACGTAGCTTTCCTGTGCAACCACATCAAATGCACACATATAGAAATGTAACATTGGGAAAGTGATCATGTATTATCATCTGTCTCTGTTAGGGGACCAGTAGCATATAACAGTAGTATCAACATGGTGCATGCTTGAGTTTGTATTGGAGTCTTTCCAAAAGCGAGAATATGGCTGAGATTTTGATACAGTCTCATTAAGAAAGATTTGTGGCAACTTTAGTTGCTCAGATTGTGCGTATTCTCTCCTGTAAGTAGTGAAAGAAGAATGGTCTTGCCTACCATCAAATAAAGAAAGCAGGAGCTAGTGATTTGAGGAATGTACATCTTACTTATAGCTGGAGAACTCTACAGAGCACAGCACAGTTTTTCAAATATTTACCATGTGCCCCAAGATAGACACCAATGTGCACCTGTTTCCTGCACAGTGACTCTCTATTAATGTCTCAGGTATAATGGTTTTTGTCACATCTTCAGGCACTGTGAGGGGGCCATCCAGGTGGTAGGGTGATGTAGCATCTGTCCAGTGATCACTCTTTATTTGCATGCTGGAGAGACAACGGGTTTTGGGCTCTCACAGTAAGCAAGCAGATGGTATCCATAACCTTATTGTAAAGCATGCAGCAGAAACTGCAGAGGAACTTGTGTCTCATGAGGAAACATTGAATTCTGCATCCTGTCCATTGTTTCTTTTCTTTTTTTCCCCTCTTTCCCTGGGGAGAGGAGAATTGAGTTACTGCAAACATGTCCTGGATAAGCAAGGTGACTCTGTGCTAAGAGGATAATCTCATCCCCAGTCCAGTTACCCTGAAACAGCGGAGGAGGAATGGTAGCAGGAACAATGGTCAAACTGTGATCTTGTTCTGAATTTGTCATCAGTTATCAGAAAAGTCTCAGAGAGAACTTGAGATATGCATTTCTGGTACAAAAATAGTGAGGGTAGACACTCCAGAAACTAGAACAGGGGTTCTCAAACTGGGGGTTGGGACCCATCAGGGGGTCACGAGGTTATTACATGGGGGTTGCGAGCTGTCAACCTCCACTCCAAGCCCCGCTTTGCCTTCAGCATTTATAATGGTGTTAAATATATTAAAAAGTGTTTTTAATTTATAAGGGGGGGTCACACTCAGAGGCTTGCTGTGTGAAAGGGGTCACCAGTACAAAAGTCTGAGAGCCACTGAACTAGAATATCTAGCTCTTGGGGCAGGGACTATGTTTTAAATTTGGTTTGTGTAATTCCAGTAGATTATACTTGTACAGCATCTAGCATAGTCAGGATTGATGCCTCTGGGCACTGCTGTAATATAAGTTATCTATTAATATTATTGTCCTCTGCTCGCAAGACAGTTGGCAGTATATTTACATATGGCAAACTATTAGAATATTAGAGGCAGAAGTGATGTCTACTATTTAACCAAGCAGCTGTTGAATTTTTAAGATGTCATAGTCAAATATTTGGAACGTGTCTTCAGTACAGCAGGGACTATTGGAATTCCCTCTCCACAAAGATCATGGAGAGTATGATGGTCATAGAGAGGAGAACTTGGATAGCAGTGAAGGTGACCAGATTTTATAGGAACAGTCCCGATATTAGGGCTTTGTCTTTATATAGGTGCCTATTACCCCCAGTCCTGATTTTTCACCTTGCTATCTGGTCACCCTAGCAGCAGCATTGAGACAGTTGATAGTCACAAAAGCCACAGTGAGGCTGGGGAGTCTATGGAAGGTATCCTTGTGGATTAGTGATGCATCTGCAATTAACACCAATATATACAAATAAATGCCCTTATATTGTACCCCGGGGAGTTTGTTTACATTTTTTTTAATCTGCCATTTCCTGTATGTTAGGGGTTTTGAAAATTTGATTGGGTTTTCAAAGTTTAAAACCAACAAACATTACAATTTCAATATAAACAGGGAAAACAAAGCAATATAGTAAACACGATTAGTTAAAGGTTATACTTTTGCATTAGATGTGTATCAAATTATTTTTCTGTCATTCTTTATTAAGAACATAAGAAAGGCCATACTGAGTCAGACCAAAGGTCCATCTAGCCCAGTATCCTGTCTTCCGACAGTGGCCAATGCCAGGTGCCCCAGACATTTTGTAAACTATAGTTTTTTGATTTTGCTAATGGCTTGTGGTGAACCTGAATTCTAACATGGGTGGTTTTCTTTACAGTGATCAATGGAAAGGATTCAGATTTGGTAAATGCCTGGTCTCTTGCTTTATCATAGGTTTTTTCCTATGGTAGAAATTCAGAATGTTTTTGTATATCTGGAGTCTATTGCTGCTGTTTTTCATGGAAATTTCCAGAGCACAATAATTCTTTTTTCTATACGTAAACACACTACCTGGATAGTAGAGGAAAATTTACAAAAGCACAGTTGGCAATTAGCCACCTTCAGTGATTTTCAGTGGGAGTTAGGTGTGCCCACTGTTGTTTGTGCCTTTGAAAATCTCCCTTTGACATATTTTTGTATATAACTAACTTCATACCTCACTATTTAAACAATTCATATGGTACTTGTCACCTTCTTAAGTTATCAGTATTGATGGTGTTGCTGAATGGGAGAAAGGAATGTAAATTCCTGTGAAACCTGCAACAAGAATGTGCCATTAGCCTATATAGCAGCCCAATTACAGTTCATGTAGTTGTGATGTGAGTTGTTATAGCTCATCAGTGTTGGAATAGAAATTCCTTTTCTTTGAAGTCAGGGGCAACACACACACACACTCTCTCACATAAGCAAATTTTATTATTACATGACTGAAGAAAGAATTGTTTCTAGTTTACACCGGATATCTTTTATATGTCTGTACCAAATGGGATCCCCAATTATACTGTTCCTCCTAGGCAAAACATATTCTTGTGTAAAAATTAAATTAAGAGGCATGTTAAAGAACCTCAGGAATACTTTTCATAGGATTTCATTGGCATGACCTTGGAAGTCACTTGAATGCAGCCTATTTCAGCTGTGTAATGGAGCCACGGAGATTGGTAGGCCCTGGCCCGCTCTCTTTGATCACAGTGGTCCCTTCTGGCCTCATAATCTGTGAAAGTATCCAGGTATGTATATAGCATTAAGAGTAATAGATACAGATGTTAAAAGGATGAACTTTCGATAAATTTATCACAGACAAACAAGAAATCATTTCTTTAAAAGTTGACATGAGGTAAAATTTTGAAAAGCATCTAAGTCCAACATTCAAAAGAGACTTAGGTCTGGTCTATGCAGATTCTGTACTGGTACAATTATTTCAGTTAGGGGTGACTTTTTTATTATTGTTTTATTGAAGTAGTTATACCAGTAAATCACCTAATGTGGATGCAGTTATAAAGGTGCTTTATACCAGTATAGCTTATTCCCATTCCTGTACAGGAATAAGCTATACCAGTATAAGCACTTTTATACCAGTATAACTGTGCCCACCTAATGGGGGGCATACATACCGATCTAGTTAAAGCAGTAAACCCTTTCTAATGTGAATGCAGTTATACTAGTACAAAATCACACCCGTAACTGAAATAGTTATATTGTTACTGCACCTAGCATAATAGGGCTCATGTCTAGGGCTCCTATGTCCTACCACAGTAAAAATAACAATATTAATACTATACAAGAGCTGTGTGTGGACCAGACCTAGGACAAACTTGAAAATGGGAATTAGACATGTTTGAAAACATTATTTTTGAATTCTTGTATACTGGTTGTGAGCAAGAGCAAAAGAATGATATAATTGTCTAATTATATATTTTTTTAAATGTTTGCTTCTAATTGTAGTGAAAGCCCTATCTACTTTCTAGTATTTTACTTTTTTTTGTTAGTTGCCATTATATGTCTCTGCCCAAACTAAATCCCCCCTTCTTTTAGAGTAGTGGCTCTCAACCTTTCCAGACTACTGTACCCCTTTCAGGAGTCTGATTTTGTCTTGTGTACCCCATTTTCACCTCATTTAAAAACAACTTGCTTACAAAATCAAACATAGAAATACTAAAGTGTCATAGCACATTATTACTGAAAAATTGCTTACTTTCTCATTTTTATCATATAATTATAAAATAAATCAACTGGAATATAAATATTGTACTTACATTTCGGTATATAGAGCAATATAAACAGCTAATTCTCAGTATGAAATTTTAGTTTGTAGCGACTTCACTAGTGCTTTTTATGTAGCCTGTTGTAAAACTAGGCAAATATCTAGATGAATTGATGTACCTCCTGGAAGACCAAAGGTACACCCCTTGGTGAGAACCACTGTTTTAGAGCATTTTACCTGACATTAGACTGTCAACTCCTCAGGTCAGGAACTGAGTCTTTCAATGAGTGCGTTACTGATCAAGTACACTGGCACCTCAACATTGACTGGGCCTTTGAGTGCTGCCATGATACAACTAATAAGAACAATGCTTTAAAGTAAAACATGAAACTTGAATCATCCAAAATAGGAATAAAACAGAAAAAAATGGCCAAGTAAGGTGCAAATGAAACTATTATTGTACATGGAGTGAAGTTGCCAGTGTGTCAAGCTTGTACAAAACATCAATCCAGTTTTGGCCTTGGATACATGTTCCACTTTATCTCAGCTATCAAAAGTTAGTGGGGGGAGAGGTTAAATTAGAATACTTCTAGTTTTAGTTCATCTCTTTAGCCATTATGTGAATGATTTATATTTACCTTTGTGCTGCTTTGTTCCATCAAACATTTTTTCACTTTGTACAATAGGCTAGTTAAAAGGATTTATCAGACATGATGCTTTTTATTGGGTAATTTAATATGTAGTACCCTGGAACATCTGAGATGGAGCAGTTCTAAAAAATGTATTATTTAAAAATATTCTGATGTTTAATTCTTTATATCATAAGGAAAACATTAAATGAGTGTCATCCTAGTGAAAGATTCCAAGTTGATTTGACAGTCCAAGAGATGAAAATCTTTTATTCACAGAACAAGTACAATTCATGCAGAGGTAGTGTAGCTTCCCTGTGACCCTACCTGTTCAACACTTTGCCTGTCTTCTGAGACTGCCAACTGGGCTGTTGCTCAGTAATCATGATGGTGGCTTTTGTAATGTGAGCACTTGTTGGCTAGGAACTGGTCCAAAATCTGCATTTTCTTATACACAGATCACTGAACAGGCATCAGGTGGTAATGACTTCTAGTCACTACCAACCTTGGTCATGCTTGAACTGATGACTTAGACTGTAGAAACGGTTCCTTTGGAATGGTAAAGTTGTGCTTGGTGTGGAGGTAGGGGAATCTGGGTGGAGAACAAGTGGATTTAGGCCACCCTTTTGTGCCTTCCTCCCCGATCTTTGGGCTAACCAGGGGACTGGTATGCTCCCTAGCATAACATGAAGCTGTTCAGAGGCTTTTATGCCCAGCTTTCCGTAGCAGCCAGAGATTGCTGGATCTACACCACCTTTTCCCCCATGTAAATGCCCTAATGTGGGACAGAAAAGGTGGCTGCAGAGCTGCTATGCCTGGGGAATCCCCTCATCTTAGAAGAATCTCCCAGTAGATAATTCAGTTTTTGTTAAGGTGCTTTGTGCCACCAGCCCAAAAGGAGAGTAGCTGTAGTGGACCTTAGGATCTTGCTCTAGGTCTCAAAGGATGTTTGTCATTACCAGTCTTTGAATCGTTGTTTCCCTAGGTCTTATATATTTTATGTTCATAAAAATACTTCAGCCTCACTCTTTCTTTCTTTCTTTCTTTCTTTCTTTCTTTCTTTCTTTCTTTCTTTCTTTCTTTCTTTCTTTCTTTCTTCTGTTTTGATTAATGTTTCTACACCCATTGCATAATGACAGGTTTCAGAGTAGCAGCCGTGTTAGTCTGTATCCGCAAAAAGAACAGGAGTACTTGTGGCACCTTAGAGACTAACAAATTTATTAGAGCATAAGCTTTCGTGGACTATAGCCCACTTGAAGTAAATAAATTTACTTCACTCTAATAAATTTGTTAGTCTTCAAGTGGGCTGTAGTCCACGAAAGCTTATGCTCTAATAAATTTGTTAGTCTCTAAGGTGCCACAAGTACTCCTGTTCTTTCTACACCCATTGTGATTGTCATGCTGTCTGGAGTGACTCATGATCATGAGTACCAACTGCAGGGCAGACTGTCAGGAAGCAGCACAGAGATCCCAAACTGGTTGTATGTTCTGTAATTAGATTTCACTAACCCAGTAACAAATCTGAACTCCTGAAGCACTGTAACAGTCTTTCCACGAAGTCACAGACCATCTCCTTCGGTTTTCCAGCCTATCTTGTCACCCAGGCAAACTGGGACTTAGTGATAGTTGGTTGCTATACACCAAAGATCACAAAATATTTAAGTTTTTCCCTGTCCCGAGAGACCAGTCACTTACCCCAGATCAATGTGTATCTTAGATATCTCACCAAAGACAACACTTGTAGCCAATCTTGTAATAAACTAACTGAAGACTCACTAACTAGGAAAAATAAAGGAGTTATTACAAGGTTAAAACAGGCATGCATATATACACAAATGTTTATAGTCTATGGTTCTTCTTCAAGAGATGTCCCCGTGGGTGCTCCACTCCAGGTGTTGGTGCACCCCTGCACCTTCACTCGGAGATTTTGACAGCAGTACTAGTACCGGTCGCGCACGCGCAGAGCCTGCCCCACGTGTCAAGAGTGCTTTAATAATACACATGCGCAACGTCCTCAGTTCCTTCTCTACTGTCCTCGGCCTGAGACAGAGCTCAGCAGACTCTTTAGAGAACTTTCTCTCCCTTTGTTTAAAATAATTTCTATGTTAGTTTAGCTTCCCGGTAGTAGTTAGATACCGCTTCCCCTATCTTTTTCTCAAAAAAACAACAACTTCTTGTTCTTGTCAGCGGCAGCCGCTTCCAATATGCCTGGCTCCCCAGGCTTTAAGCGCTGCCCTACCTACCATGATGCCATTCCTATCTCAGGTGGCCACTCAAAATGTATAAAATGTTTGGGGGAATCCCACATCCCCCAGAAATGTGGTCACTGCAGCAAACTGAAATCCAGGGCACGTAAGGACAGGAAGCTGAGACTCAATCTGCTCCTCATGCAGAAGTCCTTAGGATCAGTCTCAGACTCGGGCACCGACTCCGCTGCACACTGCACCCCCGCCCCCCCGCCTCAAAAAAAGAGAGGAAATCTTCAAAAAAAGGGCAGCCTCTCTCACCCGTAAGGGGTACTCTGAGGGCCAAAAGTTCGCCGGGCAGGTCTACAACCTCCCTCCTGGTGTTTCCCTGGCTCAGCACTTTTGACGCACCGGGCTCAACCCGCCTGCGGCTGCAGCTGTAGTGCAAAACTCTGGTGCCGAGGCTTCAGGCTTCCAGTTGCCTGCCTCCAACACGGCATCGTTCGGCACCGCGACGGATACGGTGCTGACACATATTAGCCTGCCTGACCCCCCGCAGGCTGTTCTCACTCTGCCAGCACCATCATCCTCTGAACTGGCTGGCAGTGACACAAGACTCAGGACATCGGTGCAGATGAACCCTCCTGCACAGCAAATTCCTCTCACCCAGACCTTACCACACAGAGGCGCTGAGGCACCGCAATTTACAGAGTCAAGGGACCTGCTGGTGTCACCTATCTTGGTTATCTACTTAACACCTACTTCTCTCCAGACACTCATGCAAGGTCCGGAAAGCTTTCTTCCAGTAATGAGGAATCTGGGCTGCAGGGAGACTTTTCACCCTATGATGTCTCCCATTCACAGACCCCAATCAATATGGGTCATAAAAAAGCTACCTTGTCCTACTCCCAGGATCCCGCCCCGTGGTATGTAAACCCGTGGATGGCACTACCCAAGCCCTTTCCACCACAGAGGCAATATTGGGCTCCATGGGCACCTTATACTCGAGATCACACTTGTTATGCCACCACAACCAGGCGTGAGACCTGCTCGGCATCGCCAGTAGACGAATCTGCCACTGACTCACGACATCAGGCAGCCCCTTCACAACCGCAGGATCAATCACGGTCTACCCTCCTCCAACCCCGTAGACCCAATAATTACACCTGACGAATTATTACTTCCTCCTCCACCGATGACTTCGGATGATTTCTCAAAATTTCAGGACCTCTTTGAGCTAAGGATTAACCTGGAAGAAGTTCCTGAACAACATGAGCTAACCAACATCCTGCAACCATTTACCATCTGCAGCCATCTACAGGATTGCATTACCTATCAATGCAGCCCTCCTGGAACCTGCCAAAGCCAGATGGCAAACACTGGCTGTAAGCCTACCTACCTGCAAGCGAGCAGATCGGAAGTACTTTATCCCTTCCAAGGGCTCTGAATTCCTTTTCACTCATCGAGTGCCAAATTCGCAGTCAACCAAAAGAACAAACACCAGTTTCCCCACTCCACCCTATCCGACAAGGACAGTAAGCAATTAGATCTGGTTGTGCGTAAGGTATACACATCTTTCAGGTTACAATTCAGCATCGCTAATTATACAGTTGTTCTGGCAAAATATGACCACAAAAACTATGGTAAACTCATGGACTTTATTGATGACATTCCAGAGGAAAAGAAACCACAATTTACAGCCATAGTCTCTGAGGGACAAATCATCTCCCATACCGCTCTTCAGGCTGCCCTCGATGAGGCCAATACTGCAGCAAGATCCACTGCCACAGTAGTTGTGATGTGCCGAGGTTCATGGCTCTCATCCTCTTCCTTTCCTTGGGAGGTCCAAAGTACCACCGAGGATCTCCCTTTCAGTGGCGGCAAACTCTTTGCCTCCACGACAAATGATGTACTTCATTCCATGAAGGACTCAAGGGCAACTCTTCGGTCTCTAGGAATCCAAACACCTAGAACCAGAAGGAGACAATATAGATACCAACCTTACCACCATCCACGCTACCCCACATACACCCATCGATCTCCTAGAGCACATCAGCAACAACAACAACTGCAATGCCAGAGACCCAGGTACCAACGCGGCCGTCCCAATTCGTCAGCAGCATCTCAACCCCCTCCGACTAATAAGCAAATTTGAAGCCTTGGTCGAGGATATAGAAAACAACATTCCCACTTAAGCGCTTACACTGCCTGCCCCTATTTTTGAACACTGCCTACACCCATTCTCCCATCAATGGCAGAACATTACCACCAACAAGTGGGCTGTAGAGGTCATCACAATTAGCTATTCCATCCCTTTCCTATCCTTGCTTCCCACCCACACACTCTCCCCATCCCTCTTCAGGGAACCCCTCTCATGAGCAAAGGCTCCTCCAAGTACAACATCTCCTTCAACTGGGAGCAGTGGAAGTCATGCCCGAACAGCACAGAATAAAAGGTTTCTCAAGGATGTGCCATCCATTCTAATGACTACCGATGCGTACCTCACAGGATGGGGAGCACACATGTCCCACCATATAGCCCAGGGGCTATGGTCTTCCACCGAAACCTCCCTACACATAAATGTCCTAGAACTTTGGGCCATACACAACGTCTGCCGTCACTTCCTCCCATTCATTCGGAACCAACATGTTTGAATAATGACAGACAACATCACCTGCATGTTCTATGTAAACAGACAGGGAGGAGCTCGATCTCACTTGCTCTGCACAGAAGCTATGAAGCTCTGGAATGGGTGCCTCATGCACAACATCCGGATATCAGCCGCCTACCCTACTGGGCGCCCTGAATACCACCGTGGATGAACTAAGCAGATTCCTTGGGATCACGAATGGGAGATGAACGAGATGGTCATACGCAACATATTCTGTATCTGGGGCTACTCAACGCTGGACCTCTTCGCGACCGCAAAGAACAAGAAATGTCCCGAATTTTGCTTCAGAGCGGGACCGGGCAAATATTTCCTAGGAGATGCGTTCATGATCTCATGAGATCAAGACTTATTGTATGCATTTCCCCCGATACCGCTTCTCCACAGGGTTCTGACAAAGATACAAACAGATTGTGCCCAGTAATTCTGATTGTCCCATCGTGGCCCAGACAACCATGGTATCAGTTCCTCACCAGAATGTCAATTCGCCCAATGATTCCATTGCCCCTCACGTCGAACCTCCTATCGCAGCAACATGGCCGATTTCGCCATCCCAACCTATCCATGCTTCACCCCGAAGCTTGGTTCCTACATGGGTCTCACAAATGAACTAGCATGCTCTGAACAGGTTCAAAGAGTACTTTTACACAGCAGAACACAATCTACTTGCACCACCTATCTCCGAAAGTGGAAGCGATGCACACAATGGTGCTCGACCAAACAAATTCCTCCCACCTCTGCACCTCTTCCGTTAATACTTGACTACCTATTAGACTTTAAGCAATTGGGCCTTTCTTTCAGCTCCATCAAAGTCCATTTAGCTGCTATTACAACTTTTCACCACAAGATCAACGATACCTCTGGTTTTGCCTATCCAATCACCAAGCGTTTTCTCAAAGGGCTCCAATCCCTATACTGGACATTAAACCCCCTACTCCTCCATGGGACCTTCACTTAGATTAACCTGCTTGACTCATCAACCTTTTGAGCCACTAGCCACATGCTCTCTCTTACACCTCTCCATGAAAACAGCATTCTTAGTGGCAATCACCTCCACCAGACACGCAGGAGAAATAGCAGCTCTCATGGCAGACCCACCCTATACAATATTTTTTAAGGACAAAGTTACCCTCTGACTACACCCCAAATTTCTTCCAAAAGTGCATTCATCTTTTCACATCAGTGAATCTATACACCTACCAATCTTCTTTCCCAAACCGCATGCAAACTCCTTTGAATCCACAGTGCATATGTTGGATGTATGCAGGGCTTTGTCCTTTTATCTGGATAGAACCAAACCTTTTAGGAACTCTTCCAGCCTCTTTGTCTCCATTGCAGAGTGATCCAAAGAAACACCTATTTATACCCAGAGACTTTCCAACTGGATCTCCAATTGTATCCAACTGTGCTATCAAATACTTCAGCCTTCATCAGAACTCACTCCACTAGATCTGTAGCTACCTCCGTGGCTTTTCTACGCAAAATTCCTCAGGCTGACATTTGTAAAGCAGCCACTGGGGCTTCTGAACACACATTTGTTAAGCATTATGCCCTTACTCAAGGCCCCCTCACTGATACACAGTTGGGCAGAGCTGTATTATCCACCGTATTCCTACCAGATCTGAAGTCCCTACCTCCTTGAGGTACACTGCTTTTAAGTCATCTGGAGTGGAGCACCCACAGGCACATCTCTTGAAGAAGAAGAGGCGGTTACTCACCTGTGTGGTAACCCACGTTCTTTGAGATGAGTGTCCTTGTGGGTGCTCCACTCCCCATCCTCCTCCCCTCTATTTCGGAGTTGGGGTAGCTTCCATTGTAGAGAAGGAATTGAGGAGACCAGTAAAGCACTCTCAATGCGTGGGGCAGGCTCTGCGCATGTGCGACTGGTATGAGTACTGCTGTCAAAATCTCCAGGCGAAGGCGCAGGGGCGCACCAACACCTGGAGTGGAGCACCAACAGGGACATTCATCTCGAAGAACGTCAGTTACTGCACAGGTGAGTAACCTCCTCTTTTGAAAGGCGACGGAGTTGTAGTAATCTGTCAGCTCTGAATGTCTTTTAGGGCTAACCCAGGTTGACCCTGGGGATCTCCATTTCTGTTTCATAGTTCCTGCCCCATAAGAATCCCCCAAAAAAGAGATGAAAAACTTTCTTTTCAGCTATTTTTATTCTTCCAGAATTCAAACTGATGAGATAAGCCTATTTCCACATAGCCTCTTCATGGGTGTGAGGGAGAAATTAACAAAGTTTTTCTATTGTGGTGTCCCACAATGGCCCATTCAGTTTTGATAGGCTTTCTTGATGAGCGAGAAATGATCCCTCCTGACAGGATTCATAGTTTCAGGGGAAACATTTTGTGACGTTGTGCAGTCTATATGGTTTTATAAAAACTTGATAATAAGTAAATATAATGTAACTGAGATGGTTTTAGAGAAAATACGGTAATAAGTGAATGTAACGTAACTGGGATATGCTTCATGCAAAAGGTCTCTTGTAAGGTATCATTACAAAGCTTATAATCTAGTGAGTATGATCATCTGATTTGTATAAATGTACCACTCTTGTATCCAAAACTAGAAATATAAAATGTAACTCTGAGGGCCTATTGTAATTGTGTAAAGTGTGGACCATTAATGATGGTTTGGAATCTTGATGACTCCCATTGTCTGCAGATGGCTGTATTTACCTGTGAGTCTTCCTGTATATGTGTGTGCTGGCAAGTGAGTAATGAAGTCTTGCAGTGACATGTGATCATGTCACCTGAACTGGAATCCATCTTTAACCTGGTGCTTTTCCAGTGAGGGGGGTGGAAACCCAGAAAGACAAAGAGTTCCCGCCTTATGCAAAAGATATATAAAGGGGGGAAGAGAAGAGAGAGGGGGAGGAGCCATCATGAAGAATCCCCTAGCTATCACCTGAGCTGCAACAAGAGCTGCACCAGGGGAAAGAATTGTGCCCAGGCCTGGAAGGTGTCCAGTCTGAGAAAAACTTACTGAAGCATCTCTGAGGGTGAGATTATCTGTATTCAGTTTGATTAGGCATAGATTTGCGCATTTTATTTTATTTTGCTTGTGACTTACTTTGTTCTGTCTGTTACTACTTTGAACCACTTAAATCCTACTGTCTGTATTTAATAAAATCACTTTCTATTTAGTAATTCACTCAGAGTATGTATTAATACCTGGGGGAGCAAACAACTGTGCATATCTCTCTATCAGTGTTATAGAGGGCGAACAATTTATGAGTTTGCCCTGCATAAACTTTATGCAGGGTAAAACGGATTTATCTGGGTTTAGACCCCATTGGGAGTTGGGCATCTGAGTGCTAAAGACAAGCACACTACTGCGAGCTGTTTTCAGGTAAACTTGCAGCTCTGGGACAGGAGATTCTGACCCTGGATCTGTGTCTGGAGCCAGATGGGAGTGTCTGGCTCAGCAAGACTGGGTGCTGGAGTCCTGAGCTGGCAGGGAAAACAGAAGCAGGGGTAGTCTTTGCACATCGGGTGGCAGCTCCCAAGGGGGTTTCTGTGATCCAACCCGTCACACATTTTTTTACAGTTATAAAGAAAAATCTTAAATATTACCTTATAGCATGTGATAAAGCTATTATAAGTGAGATTAATGCATGCAACAACTTATAAGCATTCCACAAAGTCTAAACACATTGTTATAAATTCAATACCCGTCTTAAGCATACTAACACGCAGCTGAAACAGACTAGTTTCTATCAATGAATTTGTTAGTGATCAGCTGAGGCCCAAAGCCTGACATGAGCTTGCAGCTGGCTCTGCCAGCGTCACAGTGATCATATATGAAAGCCTTCCGGTACTGCATTAAGCACCATGGGCAGCACGCGAACTGCCGGCTGGAGGAGACCCAAGAGCACTGGGGGGCTGGACTCAGAGCTGGGAGGACTGGAGTCGCAGCCTCATGCAGGGAGCGTCATGGCAGGGGGCGAGGTCATGCCTGGCTGTTTGGGGAGGCAATGCTTCTCCTTCCCTATGCAACCCGCCACTCACGTTAAGCACCATGAGTAGCACTGATCAGATGTGGTCCCTTGCTTTTGTCTGTCTTCTTTCTCCTCTATGATAATGTACAAACTCTCCATAACCTATCTAAGACTGCAAAGAAACACAGAGAAAATCTGCTACCCAGCATAAACCTATAAATGATTCACGTTGAAAGAATTAAAGCTTTAAAAAAAAATTTCATGGGGAGTTGTACTTATGGAAGTGACGGCAAATTTGGCCAGTGGAACAGAAAAGATAAATTAAAAAAATTCTACTAAAGCAGAGAATCTGAAGTTTAAAAAGCGAAAGAGAGAGAGAGTTGGCTTCATTCTGTGCTTCCAACAGAGAATCTCATGCCTAGAGCAAACAGTACTAGTAGAAATGTGGTACTAAAGATACAACACTGCTCTATTTACCTTTCATCTGCACATACTGTATATCTGATTTATGTGGCATCAAACTTTCTGGAGTAATTTGTTTTATTTTGTAGAAATATTTTAGTGTTTAGAGTCCGGTCCAATGGAATCCTAAGTTAATGGAAGTGCCACATATAAGGCAGCTGTAAGACTGACCTCTAAGTTGTATGTGCCTGGAAAGAACAAAAGAAAAGCAGTTAGGCACTTTAATTGCTCTGTTTTTTAATGGCACATTAGAAATGGCTGTTTTCATACTGTGTGAGAGATGTAATCTGTGTAAGTGCGGAAATACAAGGCTGTGTTGCTAGTGATTCATGGTACATTTTTTGTTCATTTGCCCTTGATTATTGTTGTTAATGCTATGATAGTGACTCCCCAAAGCATGTTTTTATAGTGATGGCTCTGTCCTTGGTTCCATTACATATGATAACAATATCCTGTTGTTGAAATGGTTATAATTAGCATTGGCTTGAAACATACAGATTTTCAGCTAATAATGTGTTCTTGGTGATCTTGGAACCTTTTAGGAACATTTTACCTTAAACTAAAAATAAAAATAAAAATAAAAAAATAAAAAAACCCAACCTCAAATACTTCATTTTAAAACCTACACAATGAGTAAGATTTTGTAGGTATTTTTAAAAAACAAAACATTTAATTTTTCAAAATCAACTTGATTTCCACAATAGCTGTTTTTCTAACTTCGTCTAACATGCATGGCATTACATATCACACTTTTTATACAAATACAAGTTGATTTTTCCACTTGATACAAGGGAGCTTTCTGTGCATAACTCCAGGTAGCATTAATTGGTATTTTGTGCATAAGCCCCAATGCATTGACACTGAACTAGACATCATAATGTGGGATGGACAGAATGTGTCATTTTTTTAACAGTGAACAAAACATTGCATAATAGTTTAGACCAGAAAGTGATGAATAAGGACATAATCCCGCAAATTCTAATGCCCAAAATTACTGACATGCATAAATGTCTGTAGGATTAGGCTCTTACTCATCACTTTCCAGTCTAAGCTGTTCTGTAGTGTTGTGTGCACTGTTAAGTAAATTATACATTCCACCTGAGGGATGACAGCAGTTCAGTGGTGGGTGAAGTGATCTTCTATTTAATTTGTATTTAAGAAAAAACTAGGTAAAGTGATTTTTGAGATCTTTCTGGATGAATGATGCTCTAGTCATTATTAAAGGACTACTTTAATAAAAATTTAATATTTAAGAATTAAGAGATCATAAAGAATGAAATAGGCTTCTGAAAATATTAGAATATGTACAGCTGGGAAAGTTAAAGGACTATATATTTGCTGTTCTAGGTAATTTTAAACTTATTCGAGGTTTATATCTTTCAATTCCTGCAATTTATATGCTGGCTTGACTTCTTTTAACATGAAAAGACTTACTCATAAACAAAACAATGCTTCAGTAATTTTTAATTCATTGTATTTAATGCTAATCATCCCCTGTACTTTGCAGAGACACTAGAACACAAAAGAAGGCATCCTAATTTTTAAACAACATTTCTCCTCATGATGGTGCACATAATGCAGCTGAAATAGATATTTTTATACAGGTTTGTATAAATTTCTCAGTGAATGGGCAACAGATTGGGGTTTCTCCGAACTCCTTTCCGACAGTCAGGTATAAACAGACTACTAGCTTTGAGATGTTCAGGCTTCCTCTCCAGTTACATCAGCATTCCGTCTCCAATTTCTATTCTATCTCATTCATAACTCTCCTTGGAAATTGCATAACCCTTTCATCTGCAGAGGCTGCTGTATGTCATTTGGAACAAATTCTGCTCTCATTCACACCTAGGCAACTCTCAGTATCAGTTGAGTTGCCTGAGTCTAATGAAGAGGAGATTTTGCCCCCTTGTCTATAGAATTCTTCTGTACTATAATCCACAAAGCTTGAGTTTTATCTAGGTCTTTTTAGTTTGTTCTTTCTCCCTTGAACTGATTCTCCCTCCCTGGTTTCTACATTACTATTTTTCTTAGAATCTATTAATCCAGATTGATTGATCTAATATATAGAAAGGGGGAAATGAGCCATTTATAAGTGGAGGTACTTATAATCATCTCCGTCAATCTGGAACACTCTTCTAGCTTTTTCTGAGGCCTAGTTGGAGGGTGGTGTCATGGAAGAGGGTTTCGTTGCTGCAGAGAACATAGCAACTTCTCTTAAAATTATACATCTCACACTTCCCACCTGTTCATGTGTGACACCAGCAATCAAAATTTTTGACAAAGGACTGAAGTGTGGAGCTGTTGTATCTAATGTGTTGCGCCACAATAGGCCGACTCATAAGGTTGTTAATTATAAGGCCTGTTTTTAAAGGATATTTTTTAATTGTGTGAATTAAAATAAAAACAAAAAACCAAGACAACTGGAAAAACAAATGTTTTCACTAGGGCTGTCGATTAATCACAATTAACTCACATGATTTACCAAAAAAATAAATCACGATTAATCACAGTTTTAATCGCACTGTTAAATAATAGAATACCAGTTGAAATTTATTAAATATTTTGGATGTTTTTCTACATTGCCATATATATTGTATTCTGTGTTGTAATTAAAATCAAGTGTATATTATTTTTGCTTACAAATATTTGCACTTTAAAAATGATAAAAGAAATAGTATTTTTCAATTCACCTCATACAAGTACTGTAGTGCAATCTCTTTGTTATGAAAGTGCAACTTACAAATGTAGATTTTTTTTGTTACATGACTGCACTCAAAAACAAAACAATGTAAAACTTCAGAGCCTACAAATCCACTCAGTCCTACTTCTTTTTCAGCCAATTGCTAAGACAAACAAGTTTGTTTACATTTAAGAGAAATAATGCTGCCCTCTTCTTATTTACAATGTCACCAGAAAGTGAAAACAGGCATTTACATGGCACTTTTGTAGCCGGCATTGCAAGGTATTTACATGCCAGATACACTAAATATTCGTATGCCCCTTCATGCTTTGGCCACCATTCCAGAGGACATGATTCCATGCTGATGATGCTCAGTAAAAAAATAAGTGTTAATTACATTTCTGACTGAACTCCTTGAGGCAGAATTGTATGTCCCCTGCTCTGTTTTACCAGGATTCTGCCGTATATTTCATGTTATAGCAGTCTCAGATGATGACCCAGCACATGTTGTTCATTTTAAGAACACTTTTGCTGCAGATCTGACAAAACGCAAAGAAGGTACCAATGTGAGATTTCTAAAGATAGCTACAGCACTTGACCCAAGGTTTAAGAATCTGAAGTGTCTTCCAAAATCTGAGAGGGATGAGGTGTGGAGCATGCCTTCAGAAGTCTTAAAAGAGCAACACTCTGATGCGGAAACTACAGAATCCAAACCACCAAAAAAGAAAATCAACCTTCTGCTGGTGATAGCTGACTCAGATAATGAAAATGACCATGCGTCGATCCGCACTGCTTTGGATTGTTATCGAGCAGAACCCACCACCCGTCATCAGCATGGACTCATGTCCTCTGGAATGGTGGTTGAAGCATGAAGGGACATGTAACTCTTTAGCGCATCTGGCACGTAAAGCTACAACAGTGCCACGAGAATGCCTCTTCTCACTTTCAGGTGACATTTTAAACAAGAAGCAGGCAGCATTATCTCCTGCAAATGTAAACAAACTCATTTGTCTGAGCAATTGGCTGAGCAAGAAGTATTACTGAGTGGATTTGTAGGCTTTAAAATTTTACATTGTTTTATTTTTGAATGCAGGTTTTTTTGTACATAATTCTACATTTGTAAGTTCAAGTTTCATAATAAAGAGATTGTACTACAGTACTTGTATTAGATGAATTGAAAAATACTGTTTCTTTTGTTTTTTTTTACAGTGCAAATACTTGTAATCAAAAATAAAGTGAGCACTGCACACTTTGAATTCTGTGTTGTAATTGAAATCAATATATTTTAAAATGTAGAAAATATCCACAAATATTTAAATAAATGGTATTCTATTATTGTTTAACAATGCGATTAATCGCGACTAATTTTTTTAATTGTTTGACAGCCCTAGTTTTCACTCACAGCTATAGTCATTCTGACATAGGTCTTAAGTAAGATTTCAATCCTGGAGCTTCAGACCCTAGCATAGACCTCTACTGCTTAAGCTACAGAAATAACTATTTTCAGTGTGAGCCACCCACTAGAATATAACTTGACAACCACTTTGCCTATGGATCATAAACTATTTTCTACATAAGGGGCACTATATAAGAACCTAGACAGACTAGAGATCTGGAATTCTTTTTTCTGTCCCAGGCTTTTGGAGTTTAGTGCAGTCTAGTGGTTAGAGATCATCTAATATAAGAACACAAATTTAGCACAGTCAGTTTGAAAGACTGAGTGGCTGAGACATCTTTGCTACATTAAAGACATGGGTTCTATTCCCAGCTCTGTTTGAAGTGATCTTGTACAACCTCTCAATATATTTGTAAAATGGGGTGGGCTAATATTTCACTCCTGGCTGTGAGTAGGAGTCCTTGTTGAGTTAAAAGGGTTGCACACTAATACAAATGGCAGTCAGTAGAGATGAGACTAGAATTTGTGACTTTCTGCCTCCCAAGGCTAAAAAGAACTTGAACAGCGTCCTCTCTCCCCCTCCCTCCTGAGTCTATGAAATATTGTCTGATGTGGAAGTACAGTAGAACAGGAAGCCTGATTTAGCTCTGAAGTGGAATGTTCTGTAAAATCCAGTAATCTTGAGTTCTGCTTTGAATTTTGCTTTGTTTTCAGGTTCAAATGAACTCCAAAACCAAAGTGAAACCCAACCAAAACTCAGTTTTCTCTGGTTTGATCTTGAAACTCTGTGTAGTCCTAGGAATGTTAAAAACTGCACTTGGGTTGCTGAAAAGTCCAAGGTTTGGGTTGGTAATAAAATCTAACCCCAGGCTATACCTAGTTCTTGGTTTTGGTATGAATATTTCTCACTACTCGACTTAGGAACAGTCTAGTGAGGAAGCTGAGCCATGTCTCTGTGTTTCCAACTTTGTCATTCACATTGGAGGCAGAAAGGCCTATTTGATTGTGTAATCCTATTTAATAGAGTCTATTCAAGTTCCACTTGCTGTGGCTTTTCTCCTTTCACACACACTACTGCATATAAGGGGAATTTCAGTGAATGCAGCGGTGCCCTTTCTATCTGACCATTGGACCTCAATGGCAAGCACATTTTTTTGCAAGTGGTGTTGAGTCCCCTTTATATGTACTTTATTTTTAATGGAACACTGTGTAGTAACAATAAAGCACTTGTCCAACACAATACAATACAATAAATTGTTGAGTTAGGAGTTGATGCAGTGGCATTTGTGTATAAAAATATCAATATATAATTTGTTTTAATGGTTATAAAATAGTTTTCAAAATGAAATATAGTACTTTAATGTGTCTTCCTTTTAAAGCCTGTCCTAAGGGCACCTGTGGCATTAAGGGATATTTACATCACGGTATATGTTTCATTTGTGCACATGTAATTTAGATGCAAGTAACAAATCAAATGTCATAAGATTAAAATCTTTATTCTTAGATTCCACCGTCCTGTAAAAATAGTTTCAGAGCACAAAGAAACCAATAGGTTTTGAACTCTTCTAGAAGAGGCGTAAAACAAATCACATTTGTGTGATAACCAAAATGTGTTCTGTGTGCTGTTTTGCTATCCGCTTTATAAAAATGGCATGTTACAAAACTAGTGTTTGCGTTACCTGTTGATGTGATGATTATAATGGTATTATTATTTTATAGCATGCTAAGTGTGATAGGCACTTTACAAAGAAAAGGCATGGTCCCTGATCTAAAGCTATTGCTAAGTATAGAGAGCAAAATCAATTGGACTGCTCCCTGGGGGCCAGGTGAATGGCAACAAAGCTATTTGCTCTTCTTTTGTTAAATGGCTGCCAGCAGGCATGTACAACAACCAAACGTGGTCAAAGAGAATATGAATTAGAAACTCCGTGTCTTAGGGAATTGCGTGGAATTGGAAGAGCTGTACTATACGGCATACTTCTGCTGTAACTTTCCTAGCAAACTGGCACATAAGCTAATGCTGACAGTTTCAGCATTAAGTGTCCTTCAATTCCATTTGCCACTGGAGAGTCTGGGCTTCCCAGCAGATATAAGGCCTGCTAATGATGGGAAGATATGGAAAACAGCCAAGTGCCAGGCATGTGGAGGCAGCAGAAGTATTTGTGGATGTCCTGATATGCATGGCTTTCTGTCTTTTTATCACCCTATGGATCTTTAGGGTTTGCTTGTTTACCAGGGTATCCCCATAGCTTTTGTGCACCTCCCCCAGTTGTGCAATCCAAGGGAGAGATGTAAAAGTAGCTTGTTGGAAGCCATAATATATAATGAGTAACTTCCCCACTCTATGTTTTTTAGGGGGACGAGGGCATGTGTCCCATGGTTCTGCAAACAAAAACTAATATTGTAGGTCAGTTTTATGATATAAAAGGTGAAATTTTCCACAGTCTCAAAAACTGTGAATTCTCTTTATGTGAGGAGTTGGGGAAATTTGAAGCATGAATAGGATTGCTTGGATCTCTAGTGTAGGCTTTTTCCTTCCAGCTACTTTCTTCCTGTGAGAGACTTGTGAGCATTGATTTTAGTTTCAAGGCTGGCTGCATCACAGCTGGCCATGATAGCATTTGTTCCTCATGGCCTCTCCTTGAAGTGGCCTGAGATTAAATCCTGCTAGGAGAAAAATGATAGTTTTGTCTCTAGCTGTTCTAATCTTAAGGATGTTTGGTTACCAATTTAGGCACATTTCCCAAATTGATAACAGTGATCTGTCATTAAAAAAACAACACCCAACTTCAGTGAAGTGTAAGCATAAATCCAATTCCATTCACAAATATCGAGAAGAAATTTAAATTTCTGCAATTGAACAATGCTGTAAACCAGTAATAGGTGTCTAAAACCTACTGTTCCTCATTTCCTTTATTACAGTACATTAAAATAAAAGGCAGGGGGAAGAGGTAGCAAACTGAGATTTCTTCACAGGTTAAATTTCTGTTGTTTTGGAATTAATAAAAAAGCTTCATATGATGCTTTAGGAAACTCTTTTCTATGAAAATCACTTTTTTTAAATTAACTGCTGTAGTTAATTATGCAGAACTGTGCTCATCTGTGATGTTCCGCAGTCTTCTGCACTGCAGATCTTGGCTGGGAGGCAAAATAGAGAAATCAGGCAGTGCACTGAAGGCATTTTATTTTGGGGGTGGGGTGGGAGTGTTCTTTCAGATCCCATAATTTCCTTACTCCTTTTACTCTACCCACCACTACAGTGATCCTCTGGGGTATTTCAGAGGTGTGCTGGATGTGGCTTCTTCTGGAGTCTGCTAACTTGTTTGAGGATGATGAGAGCAACAGAAGAAGCTTTCTACTTATTCCCAGCTATTGCTCTAGTCTGGGGAGTACAGGACCAAACTCTGATATGATCTCATACTTTCTCAGGGCACCCTACTTTGTGATTTAGTGTATCAGGCCAGTAGCCTTTAAGGTTTAAATTGTGATGCAGTGAGTTGAAATACAGTGCATTTTGTATGCTAATTCTGCAAAAGAGACTTTGTATCTCCTATATTTATCTTATATTTCAGTGCTTTAGACACTTAAATGTCTGATATATTTCTAGCTGGATATTTACCATATGGATTTATTAGTAGGGGAGTTGGTCAAAACATTTTCTGGCCAAAGAATGTTCCTGTTGAAAAATTGCAGATTTATCAAAAGCAACATTTTTCACAGGAAAACATTTTCTAATTCAATTGTTTTAACAGATAACTTAAAAACAAAATTAACAAAATGTTCTTAACACTTAACATGCAATTTGTTTGGTTTTCTACATCTTTTGCCACTTTGTAACATTTACTGAGATGTAGAAATCTTGAAAAGATACAGAAGGAAAAAGGAAGTATGAAAAGAAGAAAATGGAAATGAGGGGGGTCTAAACTTTCATTCTGTTATGCAGGAGAAAGAAATTAAAAAAAGTGTGGATTTTGCAAACAAAAACAAAAAAATCATTTTGAAACCGATAGAAAAGTTCTATTCTAATTTAAATTTACCCACAAAAAAGAGAAATTTTGAATGAAACATTCTTTAGACTAGCTCTAATTAGTAGTAGTGAGTCATGAACTATGACGAGGGAACGCTGTTCCAGAGAGGCTACCTGTTCGTTCATCCTCTGGCACCCAGAGTACATATGCATGAATAAGCATGTTTAGACATTTCAAAGGAACACATTCATATGTTTGTAATTTTAGACTATATAGAGACATGGAAGATGAAATAAGTTTTCCCCTTTAAACACCTATTTTATATTTATTTTGTTACAAACTTTGTCGACATTTGCAATATCTGGTTTGGGATCGATGAGATCAAAAGGGCTCTCTTCAGCACTTGATTGTGGTGATTCCATAGCCATTTAGAGATAGAAACACAAAGCTACTTGAGAACTTCCCTTTAAGAAAATGTTTTATTTAAGGAGTTTGTAACGAGCTAAGAACATTCCTCCAGCAAATTAGTTTGAAATGTTTGTGACATTCTTACTTTGCTACTTCATTTGTAACCTTGTGTTCTTCTCACCAAGCAATTTGCTTGTTCATCGGGTTGATTGGACACTTCATGGGGAAAATACAAACCGGCTCTAAATAGCCCTGTTGGAATTCTCCTAAATAAATTCTAGCATTGCGGGTATGAGTGCAAATTTTGACAGTCACCATGCAAATGCTAACATTTCACTGCCCCTCAGGAAGGTTCGGATGCTGGTAGCCTGTGCCAGAAGCACAGGTTAAAAGGAAATGTTGTTTATCCTCCTTGGCTGCCTCCAATTCAGCCCCAGAAAACAGTTGATACTGGACTGAGTGCTGTTGTTTGGCACAGCATGACCAATATAGTGTTGAAAAATCATGTTTAGGTAACAAACTGTTGTTCCTATAGAGAGTTTCTGAATTCCAAGAAGCAAGATAAAGGAATGGCTTTCTAGTGAGCTAGATGAGGATGGCCATTAAGATCTTTACTGCTAACCTGAGACGAACATTTTCTGAGCATTCATAAGACACTGTGGTCAAGAAAATGGGTTTTACTGTAGACCAGTTCTATTAGTGGTGTTGCTATAGTTACCCTATCCATCTCAGCTGTGTTTGAATACTTTATGGTACAAATAGCTGCATGTAACTTCTATAATTGTTCAGTGCATGTCTGTGTATATATAGCCTTCCAATATTTTATTCACCACGATAGCTGGGTGAGCTTTTTGTGTGTGAATTTAATTTTAAACAGATAAGTAAAATAGCACTAGTTTTTCATGGTAAGGTGTGGGTGAGTAGATTTTTATTTTATTTTATTTTTTTTGCCTCTGGTAGTAAATTTTCAGGATAATGTATCTGTGTAAAGCTAAGGTGGTTTAAATAATCTTTTGCATGTGTGTGCATGCGTACTTATACACACAGATGCATACAAGATTTTAAAAAAATCAAACAAACCCTGGGTGCACATAAAAACTTTCTTTTTGAAAGATTCTACTGAAATACAAAATGATGCCCAAAATTACATTTTTCAAAGTAGAAGGAACTTTTAAAGTGTTACCATTATTATATGTGGTGAATTATACATTGTAAACCATATAAATGAACAGAGCTGGTCTTGCTTTTAATAAATTATCTACAAACAAATAATGATTTTATTAATGTATTTATTTGCAGTCGTTTGGATAGTCTGTATGAACCAAAATTTGACTTATGGTTTAACTGCTTACTATGAATATTTGTGATTTGCCATTCATGGCATATAATTGGTCACCTAATGGAATGTTATTTCTTTTCCCTGATTGGATGACCTAAGCTTTAGCAATAGGTGGTATCTGTTTTTAGATTACACATTTCAGCAAACTTTCATAACTCAAATATTTTGTGTAACTTTTAAAAAATGCTTTACAAAATGCCTGTGGAATCACTTCCAGAACAAATATTTATTTGTACTATGATGACGGTTTTGCTTTCCATGAATAAAAACATATTCATGTGAATGTTCTCAGAAGAGTGATCAACGGTCATGAATACCAGCAAAGTGAATCAGAGATCCTTTTGAATCCTACTTCGAAATATCAGGGGGTAGCCATGTTAGTCTGTATCTACAAAAACAACAAGGAGTCTGGTGGCAACTTAAAGATAACAGATTTATTTGGGCATAAGCTTTCGTGGGTAAAAACTGCTGCATCTGTAACTTTCACTCTATGCATCTGAAGAAGTGAGGTTTTTACCCATGAAAGCTTATGCCCAAATAAATCTGTTAGTCTTTAAGGTGCCACCAGACTCCTTGCTACTTTGAAATAGTCACTCATCACTGTATTTGATTAATAGCAACATTAAGTCATGGGCCAGTGGCAGTTTTAAGGTTAGATTTTTTGCAACCTGGCATAGGTAGAAACAGTTTCTTTATCCTACTGGAGATCTAATATTCCAGGCCTTCCAGTGTGGTGCAGAGTACAGCATTCATTTTCTATCCCTAGTCAGCCATCAGGTATCACTCGTGGAATTATTATTTATGCAGGGTATTATCATGATGCTAATTTAACCATAATTCCTCATCCAAACAGTAACAAAACGTTTATAAGCATTTGATCAAGATACTCACAAATGGATTAAACACAGAGGTGCTAGACACATATTGGTAGGCTCCAACTTTGTCAGGCAGGTATTAGCAATAAACCTGCCAAGAGTTTACCCTTTTATACCCTTTAATTAACAAGTGATGTTATTGCCTGATGCTAATTTAGCTGAAACCAGATTTTGACCGGTTTGGGTTAATTACTGGTCCAACACGCACATTCCTTTCTTATTTACTATCCCTCATAACTGGGGCTCTTCTTCCTTCTACCTCAAGGATCGGCAGCCTCAGAAGTGGTGTGCTGAGTCTTCATTTATTCACTCTAATTTAAGGTTTCACTTGCCAGTAATACATTTTAACATTTTTATAAGGTCTCTTTCTATAAGTCTATAATATATAACTAAACTATTGTTGTATGTAAAGTAAATAAGGTTTTTAAAATGTTTAAGAAGCTTCATTGAAAATTAAATTAAAATGCAGAGCCCCCCAGACCGGGGGCCAGGACCCGGGCAGTGTGAGTACCACTGAAAATCAGCTTGCGTGCCGCCTTTGGCACATGTCTCATAGGTTGCCTACCCCTGTTCTATCTTATCAGTTACTTTCAGGTCCAATTTTTCCAACTCAGCCATATTCTTTCAGAGCCTTCCCACCACTGCGAACAGACTTACACTTTACATGACCTACAAAAAGCACATTTTTTTAAACTAACTTAACCTTTTATACACTACACAGATCTTTACACTTCAACTTCATCACTTATAGATCACATCTAGAAATTCATTGTGTATATATACAGAGAGAGGGAGAACATTTCATTCTATCATTCATAGTAAGCATCTCATGGTAACTAAGAAAACCTGGCTTTGAAGGCACAGAAGGTGGTCTACATTTTCAATAGTGATTTTAGGATGACTCAATTTTTGGGTGTCCAACCTCAGAGACACTCAAAGGGGGCTACTTGTCAGATCAGTAGATCATCCGCCTTTTGAAAATCACTAGTTGTGTTTGAAAATGTAGGCTTGTACTGATACCTTTTGAAGTGCTAAAATATTTATCTTTTTCCTAAAAAGATCTTGGCAGCTGGGAATCTGTATATTTTAAGGAGTTATGTTGGGGGTAGGGATTTGTCAGATTAGGGTTAAGTTTAAGGTGCGCGTTGTTGGTGATAAATATCACTAGGATATAGCCTCTCTCTCCAAAACAGGTCTTTTAGCTCCACCTGCCTGCTTTGCAAATTCACTAATGCACAGTGGAATTATAGGCATTTGGATTCTCCAACCTGGATCACAGGTGTCAGGTTAATTACACTGGAACTGAGCACAGTCAGCTCTGGGTTTCTTTAAGACAGAGAGAGGTATGGTAGTGTGCATCCCCACACCTGCCCCCTGCAGTGCAGTACACTTACTCATGTCTCTGACTCTCTGGATAGTCCAGCCAATTCTCAAAAAGCCTACACTGGATGCCAATAACCTTGAAAATTGTTGCCCTATGTCCAATCAAAAAAGTGGCAATGACCTTCCACATACAGCACTGAGTGCAGTGCTAACATCTCAGGGTTCAAATGGGCCTGGCACAGAAATGGCTTTGGTAGCCACTCACTTGCGGGCTGGGGGTAGTTCTCAGGGATCAATCTTTCCATTCTCTTTTTAAGTATATACAGAAGACCCTTTAGGAGAGAATTTACTTTGTGCAATCACTCTAAAGCCTTCACTATGTGTTTTCATTTGTACTCAAAACATTTACTGTACATTTCAGTTACAAATAAATATATGCTAAGTCAGATACCATCTTCATTAATGTGAACTGATCTATGGCAAGGGCCAATTCAGTATTTATTTAACTGACTGCCTTTGATTTGTAGATATGTAGGGTTGTTCCACCCTTCATGTTCCTTCTGTGAAAAAAAAAATTATCTTTGTATACAGTAGGATTAACTTTATATACCGTAACTAAGACTATATAATATCACTGACACTTTAGAACTCAGGCATTTACAAAGGTCAGGATTGTTCTTCACTGATGCCTTTTATAGGAGATGATGTTATACTTGTGACTGACACCAAATACTACAGTAAACTACCACCTTTTAGTGCTGAAAGATACCACTAAACATAAAGGAGATGATTGCAATGAAATTTTATCCAAACTTTCCAGGAAGGTAATTGTATCCGTTTACACGTTTTGTGTGTTATTTACATCTCTCTGGAATAGTTTAATTATATTACATGGTTTGGATTTTACTACATTTTTCTTTCTGGCAGCAGCATTTCTTACTTTGCTTAAGGCAGCAGTATTCTCCAGAGCATTAATTTCTGTCATTTTGCATTGAAATGTTTGTGACGCTGCCTGTCAATACACTCAGCCATCTTTGCTCTTTTTACAGCTATTCGATATCTGGATGTCACTCGATGGTCTGTATTCAGATCACTAGCCACCACCCTCTCAGTGACCAGTGTGCATTTTCTGGCAAATCCCTTTTGTGCCAAGAGACTATGTAAGAAGAAAGCAATAATGTTCTTCAAAGTCCCAGCCACTGCCTGCCCAAAAAAGAGCATCTAGATCTGGTTCAGCTCAGATAAAACCAAAGTGCCATTTATTGGACGTTATAATAGAGAAAACAGAAGGAAAAAAGACCTTCAACACCTGACAATATCTACAAAAAGATCCTGACAATAAGGTGCTAAACTTTAGTTACAGAATCTTGAAAGCTACTTATTTCCCAATGTGGTAAAAATCTCTTGGCTTTTTCTCAGCCAAAGCTTTCCCTCACCTCTAGCATAATGTTTCGTATTCTCCTTGGAGATTATGGCTTTTTCTAACCAGGTTTCCATTCCTCTTTTCATCCAAAAGGTCACATGCTTACAGGAGGCATGAAATATTTTGTGTCATAATACGTATTAGTTTTTGATAACCAACATCCTTCCCTGTAAAGTTGCATAGGCAACCTTCAGTCTGGAATTTCCTAACATCAATTCTTGACTTTGTAACCCTAACATTCCTTTAACATAAGTTTTTTTGGGTGCAATTTCCCAAGTGTGTTTAAAAAGAAAAAAGGAAACGGAACCAGAAATTCTGATTTTTTTAACCATATTGACAACCCGTTCCTTACCCTTCCCATTCCCAAACCTGGATCATCGTCAGAGTTTTGACCTTTTGATCAATAGCACAGACCTCTAACCCTTGAGCTAATAGCATAACTAGTAGCAGTAGAAGGCTGTTCTCTTCTGTGTGGACCAGCCTCTAGATAAGGATGAGATGCACTGTTTACAAGTGGGTTTCACAACTATTTGCTGACAGCAGAGAAATGTAGAAATGCAGGACTCCTGGATTCAATTCCAGATTCTGGAGGGGAGTGTGCTCTACTTGCTACAGACCCTTCTGCCCCTGTGCCCAGGCTGGCTCCAGGCATCAGTGCAACAAGCTAGTGCTTGGGACGGCCCATGGAAGGGGGCGTCACGTCTGGGTCTTCGGTGGCAACTCGGTGGCGGGTCCCTCAGCCCCTCTTGGAGGGAAAGACCGGCCGCCGAATTGAATGAAGAATGAAGCGGCGCAGTAGAGCAGCTGCCGAAGTGCTGCCGATCGCAGCCTTTTTTTTTTTTCCCCTCCGTCTTCAACGCTTGGGGCGGCAAAAAAGCTGGAGCCAGTCCGGCCTGGGCCACCACTCTGATCCCACCCTCTCTCCTCCTCCCTTTCCCTGCCTCTTGCCTTTTTGTGGCTATCCACCCCCTGAACCAGGGCTGGCTCCAGGGTTTTTGCCCCCCCAAGCGGCAAAAAAAAAAAAAAAGAAAAAAAAAAGCTGCGATCGCGATCTGCGGCGGCAATTTGGCAGGAGGTCCTTCGCTCCGAGCGGGAGTGAGGGACCGTCCGCCGAATTGCCGCCGAATAGCTGGACGTGCTGCCCCTCTCCAGAGTGGCCACCCTAAGCACCTGCTTGGCAAGCTGGTGCCTGGAGCCGGACCTGCCCTGAACACCCCAGCTCCTGTCCCCTTTCCCTCTGCCTCTCCTGTAGCCCCAGCCTGAAGAATGCACAGGGCAGCTCTTCAGAGAATTTAGCTGCCAAAGTCTAAGAAGTCTTTACTGAAAGTGTGCCAACTAAGATTTGAAAGCCTCATAACTTGGCCAAATTTGGGCATATTCTCACAGGGATGGCACAAGGGATATCCCTGACAGCACGGCAATCCTCCTTCCAAATGTAAAGCCCTGTTTAACATTTGGAGTCACCAGAGCTTCTCAACTAAATGGTTGTAAGAATTTTTTTAACATGAGGAAAACTGGTTATTTCGACAAATTTTGTTTTCAGAAACAACTGAACCATATTAGCTGAAACTTTCCAAAAGCAATTTAGCCTCAAGCAGAAACTGAACATGGAAAATTTCAGTTTGAACAGTTAATGTTTGGTAAAACTTATAAACAACTGAAAACAGGGTCTTATCATGGAATGTGTCATATAAACTGGACTATAGGCTCCACTGCCAGCTCTGCCTATAATCATGTGATAATTAGAATATGTACTCCTCAATAATTCATTATTCATAAGAACATAAGAATGGCCATTCTGGGTCAGATGAAAGGTCCATATAGCCCACTATACTGTCTTCTGACAGTGGCCAATGCCAGGTACCCCAGAGGGAATGAACAGAACAGGTAATCATCAAGTGATCCCTGTTGCCCATTCCCAGCTTCTGGCAAACAGAGCCTAGGGACACCATCACTGTCCATCGTAGCCATTGATGGACCTATCTTCCATGAACCTATCTAGTTCTTTTTTGAACCCTGTTATAGTCTTGGCCTTCATAACATCCTCTGGCAAGGAGTTCCACAGGTTGACTGTGTGTTGTGTGAAAAAATACTTTTTTTTGTTTGTTTTTAAGACTGTTGCCTATTAATTTCATTTGGTGACCCCTAGTTTTTGTGTTATGAGAAGGAGTAAATAACACTTCCTTATTTACTTTCTCCACACCAGCATGATTTTATAGACCTCAATCATATACCACCCTTAGCCATCTCTTTTCCAAGCTGAAAAGTCCAAATCTTATTAATCTCTGCTCATATGGCAGCTGTTCCATACCCCTAGTCATTTTTGTTGCCCTTTTCTGAACCTTTTCCAATTCCAATATATCTTTTTTGAGATGGGGCACAATGTCACAATTATAGTTATATCTACTTCAGATGGGACTTTGATCTAGAATTTAGCGATGGCATTGTTAGGTTTACTTGCAGTAACCAAAATTCATTCTGTATTCTCTAGTTAACATCTCCTTTTTGTGCAGAACTGCATTAATATGCTTATGGGAAGTTGGCACAATGATAGTTCATTTGTGCAATCAACAGCATAGCTCTTACTATAGGTAATTGAAAGTCCTAAATAAAGATTCCAAAACAATTAAGCTGTAGAAGTTGGTTACAGCTGTCATAGTTTCCTTTCATGCATTTTATCTGGATTCTTACAAAGGATGTGACATATGATTTTTGTTCCTCCTTTTTGGATACAGAAAAAAAATCAACTACAGATTAGGGCTGTCAATTAATCACAGTTAACTCATGCGATTAACTAAAATAATTAATTGTGATTAAAAAAATTAATCGTGATTAATCACCGTTTTAATCGCACTGTTAAACAATAGAATGCCAATTGAAATTTATTAAATATTTTGGGATGGTTTTCTACATTTTCAAATACATTGATTTCAATTACAACACAGAATACAAATTGTACACTGATCACTTTATATAATTATTTTGATTACAAATATTTGCACTGTAAAAAAACAAAAGAAACAGTATTTTTCGATTCACCTCATACAAGTACTGTAGTGCAATCTCTTTATTGTGAAAGTGCAACTTACAAATATAGACTTTTTTGTTACATAACTGCTCTCAAAAACAAAACAATGCAAAACTTTAGAGCGTACAAGTCCACTCAGTCCTACTTCTAGTTCAGCCAATCACTAAGACAAACAAGTTTGTTTACATTTACAGGAGATAATGCTGCCCTCTTCTTATTTACAATGTCACCAGAAAGCGAGAACAGGCATTCGCATGGGACTTTTGTAGCCGGCATTGCAAGGTATCTACATGACAGATATGCTGAACATTCATATGCCCCTTCATGTTTCAGCCATCATTCCAGAGGACATGCTTCCATGTTGATGATGCTTGTTAAAAAAAGAATGTGCTAATTAAATTTGTGACTGAACTCCTTAGGGGAGAATTGTATATCTCCGGCTCTATTTTACCCCCATTCTGCCATATATTTCAGGTTATAGTAGTCTTGGGTGATGACTCCGCACACGTTGTTCTTTTTTAAGAACAATTTTCCTGCAGATTTGACAAAACACAAAGAAGTACCAATGTGAGATTTCTAAAGATAGCTACAGCACTCGACCCAAGGTTTAAGAATCTGAAGTGCCTTGCAGACTCTGAGAGGGATGAGGTGTGGAGCATGCCTTCAGAAGTCTTAAAAGAGCCACACTCCAATGTGGAAAACTACAGAATCCAAACCACCAAAAAAGAAAATCAACCTTCTGCTGGTGGTATCTGACTCAGATGATGAAAATGAACATGCGTCGGTCTGCACTGGCTTGGATTGTTATTGAGCAGAACCTATCATCAGTATGGACACGTCTTCTGGAATGGTGGTTAAAGCATGAAGGGACATATGAATATTTAGCGCACCTGGCATGTAAATATCTTGCGACTCCAGCTACAATGGTACCATGTGAACGCCTGTTCTCACTTTCAGGTTTCTTTGTGAACAAGAAGCGGGCAGCATTATCTCCTGCAAATGTAAACAAACTTTTTTGTCTGAGCGATTGGCTTGTAGGCTCTAAAGTTTTACATTGTTTTATTTTTGAATGAAGTTATTTTTTGTATAAATTCTACATTTGTAAGTTCAACTTTCACGATAAAGAGATTGCACTACAGTACCTGTAGTAGGTGAATTGAAAAATACAATTTCTTTTGTTTTTTACCGTGTAAATATTTGTAATCAAAAATAAATATAAAGGAAGGACTGTACACTTTTTATACTGTGATTATACTTGAAATCAATATGCGATTAATTGTAATTAATTTTTATTGTGCAATTTATCGCAATTTTTTTTAATCACTTGACAGCCCTACTATAGATTAATTAATCGAAATGTAAGTTTGTCATCCTTACCTCACCAGGATACAGAGGCAAATATTTTAGGTTTTCTGTAGTGCTAAGACCAGATGCATTTTTTGACAGAATCAGACAAATGATTTTATATATTCTGCTCTGGATTCTGCACTCATTCATGAAATATTAAAACTGTATCCAGTTTCTATTTTTCTTCAGGGAAGGGAACTTTGTCAGTTTGAATGATATCCTATTCAATCTCCATATTTAAAAATAGCAAACAAGAGAGGAAAAAATAGGTTTTGCATCATTGTGGATTCTTAAAATTACTCTCCATTTGGAAGAGAAAATATGATGGTAGCCCTTAAATAACTGCAGTAGAGCATATTTTCCTTCACTTTCTCACAATTTAAGAATCATACACATTTTCAAAAAATCATATTTTAGGTTGATGGTATTTGCAATCCATAGCTCTTTGGAAGCAGAGCAATATTTGAGAAGTCTGGGGATTAGATTCCTAAATGTATTTGTCCATGACCTTTTAATACTGAAGACTGAAGAAAGACTAAAGAATGTAAAAGCTAATCTGCTGCTAGTATGGGATGTAAGAGGCTGACATTTTTACTTTACAAATGTGGAACATAAATCTGTGATAGTGCATATTTACAAAAGGTCTTTATGAAAGTTCAAGAGTGTGACAGCTTACATTTAAGTTTCCTCATTATTGACTTGTTAACTGTTATCTCCTTTTTAATTTCTCCTAACTGATTTCTTGTTACTTTAAGTAGAACCATTTTTTTTTAAATTGCTAATTGGTAGCGAAAGTATAAAAGCACTGGAGATATAAAATGAAACTTAAAGAGAGAAAGCATTAAAAATGAGTAAGTATTTCTGGCGTTTACAAAACGTAAATGAGGGTCTGTTTATTTTATGAATGCAAAGAGCTGAAGTGATGGTGTTCTAAATACTACTTTTTGTTACTTTGCAGGTCCGAAGGTGAAAGCTCAAGAAGCGTCAGGTACGTGTTTACATTGTCATTTCTTCCTTCTGTCACACAGTCCCTACAGAGCTGGTTATTTTATTGAAACAATGTGCTTTGATTTCTGGCTGAATGCTGCAAGTAAACTGTGTTTTGCATTAAAAGAGGCTTGATTTAAAAGCACAAAACAAAAGAGAGAATGTTTTACAATTTTTTTTTTTAAATTGGTCCTATTTTACACAAAAATAAAAAAGCATGCTATAGTCATCGTGTTTCAAATAGGATCAACAAATAGACAAGCACAATGTTTGCTGGCCTTGTTGTCTAGCTGCAACAGAATGCAAGAAGGTTTAGTTCAGATTTGTGTGTGTGAGGATTTTCTGTACCGTAGCAAAACCAAAGACTGGGACAGCCAGGGAACATAATTTCATTGTCGTTTCTAGTGTTTCTTCTTACTGTGGTGCATGTTGGCCATTACTCTAGCAAAGGAGTGCACCAACTCTTAGTTCTAGGGTGTAACAGCTGCCAAATTCCATGTCAATACAAAATGTCCCTCTGCTCTCATGTTTGGTTGTCTTTGTAAAATCCTGTTTCTTTTATGTAACAAAGGAGAGAAACTTCTTAGATTTTCTTTAACTAGTTTGATTTCATGGAGATCCTGATGCCCTTGGAAGATGTTGATGGTTAGGACATCAGACTTTTAATGTATGTAACATATTTTATAGTTATTGTCTTGGATTTGCCCTACACGCTGAAAATATATTTGTCTTCTTTGTCATAGCTGTGAACTGTGGAACTCTTAATGGGCATTTTAAATTAGTCAGAAGTTTAAAAACTGCACACTTGGAGCCTGTTTCTGCATTTCACTTGCATTTATACTCTTTTTAGCTAAAATAAATGTCTTGATGCACAAGGAATGCAAGCTTGGATCCATGATTGCTAGATCCAGAATGGCAGCCACAAAATCTCTGCCTAAGTTCTGCAGTTTGCTATTTTCATGGTTACCATGTTTTCCCAACTGCTGTCATTGTACGCTATTCCCACCAGAAAATCACCACCACCCAAAAATCAACTCTAGGCTGCTCCGGTCCGCAGTATCTGCAAAAACTCAGACTTGCAGATTAATCAGTTTCATATTTGTGTATCAGACACCAAGGGATTTTCTAAAACATGAGTGAAAACTCTGCTCAGAATCACGCACTAGCTCTCCGTGCCTTTCAGCTGATTGCTTAATTAGGACACTTTCCAATAAATATCAAATCAATGTGGAACTGACCTGCATGTGGAGTAGAGTGTGGGAGAAGCGGAAAGCATGTTCCGTGCATACAATAGGAGAATTAGAATAATTGGCTAGTAGATAGGATTGTAGTGAAGGAGACATACGCAGATACACAACTCCCTTAAATTAGTAATTAACATGGCCTCACATTTCTAGAGTTGAAGAAGAAACTATTCTTAGTATGGTATATTCAGATTACTCATAAAAGAAGGAATAGATAGTTACTGTCGGTAAAGCATTTGAAAACACATGCTATAAATGTGCTATCTACTGAATTTGTCCCATTTTAAATTTGCCTGAAATAAGGACTGAGTGCAAACTGAAAAGGGAACACAGAATTTTGCCTGTTTATTTATTTATTATGCTGGGAAGGGGCAGTATAAAGGCCCCCACAACTTAAACGCCTGCCTGGAGTTGCTTTAGGTTCCCTTAGTTGTCAAAGATATTATAGGTTGTGTACACAACAGTATATATTGGTAAGATAATTTCTTATTGCACTGAGTCCAATGGCCAGGCAGTGGAGTTTGACCACTTTGATAAATAATTATTTATAATATGCAAGTTCATTTACACATAATCTCTTCCTATTCATTGCAATATTGGTCTGCTTAGGGAGCAAGTTAAAAAGAAAAGCCCAAAATAGCTAAAATCACATTGGGTTATATTCTGATCTCATAGGTTGAGAATCACTCCGCTGAAGTCAATAGAGTTACTCAAGACTTACCGTAATGTAACTGAGGTCAGATTCCCACCCATGATGATTTCCTTCTTTGGCATTTTGATTTTGTTGATTTGCCCTTCTTTGACTTAACTGCTAGCAACCATTTTCATATTGCATTTGGTGACTGGAAAAGGATGATCTGCTATTTTCATATGAAATCACTATGGAGAGCCTATTCTGCCTTCAAGCATGTGTTTACTAAAGGTGCGGTTCACCCACAAAGGGCCTGTTGAAGTTCTTCTACACTATAGGAGTCCCATGATGCCCCTCTGCAGTCTAGAGGGTGCAGATAGAGCAGAGCTTCCCCTACAGTGGGGAGCTCAGTTAGTCTCCATGCTGCCTTCAAATAAATACGTATTTATCTTTATAAAATACTTTGTCTAGGCCCATTCCATGCTCTGGGTATGAAGCCCATAAATTACAATTATATAGTGCAAAAACCAAAAACCAAAAGAACTTGACAGTAAGTATTCACCAGCAACTATAATGAGGATAATAAAATAAACCCAAACTCTTCAGCCCTCAGCACATCTTTTCCCCTAATGCTTGGGGAAATAGATGGGATCTGTAGCACTCTTGGAAGACTAATAAATCCAAGCTTTGGTGGACTGGAGTAGGGGACTGAGTTGCAAAGTTGGGGAATGCCTTGCCAGCAACATCCCGCTTCTTATAGCAAAGGAGTTGTCTAGACTGAGCATCTTCACAGAATGAAGCTGTGACTGTACAGAACAGAGAGAAGCATTATTTCAGATAACCAGCTCTCAAACCATTTAGTACTTTAATGGCAAACACCAACACCTTGAATTCCTCCCAGAGGATAGGTGTAATGTTCTTTCAGCATGAAATTCTTCTCAGCACTAGCACTAGCTTCAGTTTCAGAGTGATTTCAAGATGTAGCCCCAAGTAGAGAGTATTGCACCAATCTAAAACCGGCCAGTACAAAGGGTGTATTTAGGAGTAGGCCAGAGCTAATATGAATGTAATGACCAGAAATCCTGGCACATGGGGTGACAAAAGGGCAGCATTTGCTATTTCAGCCCATGGGGTATATTCTATACCCTACACAGTCCACTTATGCTGAGATTTGCAGAGAGTGGGTGAATTTAATCGAAAATGGCTTTATATCCTTTTGCCTGTCTGTGTTCATGCTTTTTTTCCTTCCGATCTTACTACTTTCGCTTTGCTTTTTTTTGCACAAAGGCCCACTTTTCTCTCTAGGTAACATCTTGAGCTTGTAGTCAAGTTCTTTGTATTGTTTTGTTTCTTTATGACTTCTTTCATAGTGCATAGTTCAAGGTGCAATTTAATCATCTCAAATGAGGCGATGAAGGCAGTTCAGGGAGCAGCACTTCAGTTCTGTGACAAGAAGAAATAATCATTTCTCTACACAAATGAATACATCAGTGAATGTAAAAATGCTGGAGAGATCAATATGCTGACCATAGCATTTGTCAGTTTCTTCTGCCAAATTGTTCTCAATAGAATCCATGAAGTAGAGTAGAGAGGCAAGATGCTGCAGTCTGGTGGCAATCCAGGAATAAAATTCCCAATGTGAATATTTATTGGACAGATAATAGATACTACTAAGGGATTTCATTCAGGGTTTGTTTGATACACTTATAGATAATAAACAAGAAAGAGGGCAGTGGCTGGAATTCACATATGTCAGACTCTTACTAGCTACAGTACACAAAGAAAATGGCAATTTGTACTAATAAATGTACCATTTCACGAGCACTGTTTTTGCAAAGAAAGCAAAAAAATAAGATGTTTGTAGGATTGGATAACTAATGGGATTGATAATGAGACATTGTGCTGCTTACCCCTAGGTCATCAAAAGGCATTAGCATCCCCTGCTGTTTAGTGGCCTAATGTATGCTGAAGGAGTCTTAATTGACTTCCTTTTGGAATATTGTCCAAGTTATAGCAACCAGTACCATAATTAGGTCTTATGTTTGCAGTCTCAGCAAATGGACATGGAAATTGCGAGTGGTAGGGGAGCTGGGCTCCTCTCCCTCCTGTAAATGTGCTCAACATAGGTCAGAGCTGAGGCATAGTGGAGTGTGGGCTAATTAACTCCTGTGACTCTTAGTTCTTTATATTAACAGAAGGATGGATTAATTTAGTTGGCTCAGAGGCAAGTTTAATACATTAGTACCAGTCTTGTTAATCTACCATATAAAATTTAATACTAGCAGGTTTTTTCTTGTTTACCAGTACAGAATTTTCCTTCCCCTTCTGTATAAATGGGCTAAGAAAGGATTCTGGACAGTTACAACAAAGCTACAAATGGCTGTATTTTTGCAATAGTATCAGGAACTTTCTCCATTTTGTTAACAAATAAAAATAATAATAATAATGGAATAGTTGACTTAAATGCAGTGTTATGAAATTCAAATGCTTGGTAAGATTTGGACTCAAACGATAGATTATTTCCTTTTTGGGAAGGAAATGAGTACATAGGAGACAGTAGTCTGTGTCTAACTTACAATATGTTTATTATTTGTATTATGGTCATTCCTGGAGGTCCAGCTGAGATCGGGACTCCATTTTGCTAGTAGTTGTACAAACACCTAGTGAGAGCTGGTCTGTGTCCCAATCTGCTTACAGTCAAAATAGGACAGAACAGATAGAGGGTGGGAGGAGAAAAGTCTCATGGTAGGTGGTATTTTTTCTTAAGGCCCGAGCTCCTGGAGTCATGTGAATACATCAGAATCTCAACTTTAAAAGTAACAAGTGTCGAGCTGTCATGATTGTGGAGAAAAGCTTGAAAATGTGAATTCTGCAACATAAAAAAACAACAACAACAACAAAACAGAAGGCAAATAAAAAGGATCCTCTAAATTTTCTTCTAAAATTCCCACCATCAGTGGAGATGTACTGTAAACAAGATGCTGGAAGCCTTTGGTATTTAACTACTATTCTCCAACCCAGCTCAGTCTAAATCTAGATGAGACACTTAAATCCATCAAAGCTATTGGTTGCCAGTGGCTTGTTTAACAGATTTAAAAATTTTATTAAGATGTTGTTAAAAAAAAGGTGAACAGAGTTTGAGCATAGAAGTTTCTGGTTATCAGGGAATAATGTACAGATTATCGAGAGTGCAAAGTTTGGTTTAAGATCAGGTGGCATAAGGAATACATAATCTGCAATATCCCCGATTGGGGGTAAAAGGTTGATGGGTTAAAGTACAGGCATTGAGATATGAGGGTATGAAGTTCATAGAATGGCTATGTTCGGGTGTGGAGTATGATGAGTGGATATGATGATGAGGATGGATTGACCCTCATTTGGTGAGATTTAATGTGGAGCTTAATCCAAGTCTGAACTAGTTTATACTCAGGGCCAGTCATGCCGCCATCTGTTCTGGGAATGCAGGATACGTAAAGGTGAGTTAAAGCCACTGCAGGAACTGAGCAAACACACTGGCTGTAATCATGGCTCTAAACACACTGCTATGTTAAATACTGCAAAAACAAAACGTATATAACTAGGCAACCTATTTAATTGCGGAATGTTAGCAAGAAACTCTTTTGAGCAATTTCTTCATGACTTCCCACCAAATCAGTAATGAAAAAAGGAGCGTATTGGTGTCATTCTTTGCAAGTTATCCATTTACCAGAAGGATCTTGATTACTTTTATGAAATGAGTGCTGCTGCTGCTGCTAACAGTATGTTTTGAATGCTCTGACAGCACATTTTGTGCCTAAAATTAAATAAACTATCTCCAGGTGGAAAATTACTGTAGGTAACTTCTTCTAATAAGAGAGTGTTTACCTTCTAAAACAAGTAAAACTTGCTAGTCCCATCACTGAATCGATAAAATTACTTGATGAACAATACTGTGTAGAATATTAAATATAAAACCTATTTAACTTGCTATTTGTAAAATGTGGTGAGTTTGCTGTCATATTGATTTTTAGAGCATATTTGATTTAGAATCCTAGGCCTACAGTAAATATAATTCTTTCTTTTCTTTATTGTAGGACTCCCCCACCCTACCCCAAGAAATTCTGAAATGTAGACAATGTATTTTACCTAAGTGAATTTACCTCTGGGTACTACATCTTTCATAATTCTTGTTGGAAAAACAAACCCTTTTTAAAAAGGTAGATGGGTCATCTTTAAAAAGAACCAAAGAATCCCCACAGAATTAATTTTGGTCCCCCACATTCAGATGACATCAAAGCATTTGTGCCAGTCTCTGTGGATGTGTAACTCCGATAGACCCCGGTCGGGATCAAACCTGGGATCTCTGGAGCTTAGTGCATGAGCCTCTACCGCATGAGCTGAAAACCAACTGCCTATTAGCTAAGGTTGTAGAGCAAATCATTAATCTCTCTCACTAAGTGGTTTCGGTGCCACTAGATGGGACAGAACACCACACCCAGGAGGTTTGTGGGTTACACCTGGATGTACTGAGCTGCAGTATAAATACTAAAGAGTTTCGTCTTGATAGATGGTCTTCCTTAGATATTTGGTTTTGAAGTACTTACCTATGTTTTGCACATGGAATGGTATATCACATAAGATTATTACATCTGAATAGGGCACTTTTGTTGAGTTGCTTGAATTTGATGATCAGAAGTTCCACAGCTGGATAGAGGAATTTGATGGTCAGTGTCCCTCTGAAGACACCTGCTCTTCACACTCCAAACAGGCACATTAAAGGAAGTATATGACAGTGTACCTCAGCTGATCACATGATGGTGCATATGGAAAAAAAGAGTGGTCTAAAAAATCATCAGGCCCCGGCCAATACAGGACTTTGTTTCATTAGTAACATTTACTGTGATTTTACAGGGGGAGGAATAGCTCAGTGGTTTGAGCATTGGCCTGCTAAACCCAGGGTTGTGAGTTCAATCCTTGCAGGGGGTCACTTAGGGAGCTGGGGCAAAAATCAGTACTTGGTCCTGCTAGCAAAGGCAGGGGGCTGGACTCAATGACCTTTCAAGGTCCCTTCCAGTTCTATGAGATAGGTATATCTCCATATATTACAATTCAAAAATATAAATAAGTCAGAAAGTCTGTGCTCTCACAGTCTTCACTCATTTTAATAGGATTCATGTGACTAATCCCTTCACTTCAATGTATCAGAGGGGTAGCCATGTTAGTCTGAATCTGTAAAAAGCAACAGAGGGTCCTGTGGCACCTTTGAGACTAACAGAAGTACTGGGAGCATAAGCTTTCGTGGGTAAGAACCTCACTTCTTCAGATGCAAGAGGTTCTTACCCACGAAAGCTTATGCTCCCAGTACTTCTGTTAGTCTCAAAGGTGCCACAGGACCCTCTGTTGCTTTTTACNTTGAGACTAACAGAAGTACTGGGAGCATAAGCTTTCGTGGGTAAGAACCTCACTTCTTCAGATGCAAGAGGTTCTTACCCACGAAAGCTTATGCTCCCAGTACTTCTGTTAGTCTCAAAGGTGCCACAGGACCCTCTGTTGCTTTTCACTTCAATGGTTGTTCTTCCATGTCAATAAAGATTGCACCTAACTTGAAAGATCACTTCTGGCAACTGAACTCAGTTAAAATACATTCTTGTGATGTTAAAATGTAACAATATTATAATAATATTGGTTTGAGGTTATTGGGTTCCACACTGTTTCCAATATTTACAGTGTGTTATTACAGTAAATATGGTCTAGATATTTAAATTAACTAAAGCCATTAAAATAGTTTGAAAATTTACTTTCCGCAGGTAATAAACATGTATACATGGATCTATGAAATATGTCAGTCCTTTTAATTAGCTGTGCCTTTTTTCATACAGCTGAGTAGAAAATGCAATTTATTTTATGAGTCATTTTAATACAATGTGACAGAGCTCAGAATATTTACTATGAAAAAAGTAGTATAAACTGTCACTTCAAAGCTTAGAGAGACAAGGGGGTGAGGTAATATTTTTTTACTCAGCCTCCTTCTGTTGGTGAGAGAGGCAAACTTTCAAGCCACATAAAGTCTTTCTCAGGTTTGGGAAAGGTACTCAAAGTATCACAGCTAAATACAAGTCACATGTGCTAACTACCTATGCTAAATTATCTGTTCCATCAAGGTATTACAAGTGTCACAGATATATACAAGATGTCAAGACCATGGTTCCTTAGAATATGTGACAGGTTTCAGAGTAGCAGCCGTGTTAGTCTGTATCCACAAAAAGAACAGGGCATCCAAAGAAGTGGGCTGTAGCCCACGAAAGCTTATGCTCAAATAAATTTGTTAGTCTCTAAGGTGCCACAAGTACTCCTGTTTTTTTTAGAATATGTGCTAACTACGTATGCTAAGCTATGTTTGATCTAGTATTTAACTGTGACACTCTGAAATACCTTTCCCAGACCTGGAAAGGATCTGGGGCAAAATCAGTATTTGGCCCTGCTAGTAAAGGCAGGGGCTGGACTCAATGACCTTTCAAGGTCCCTTCCAGTTCTAGGAGATAATCTAATCTTAGGCTTGGTCTACACTACCCCCCCCAATTCGAACTAAGGTACGCAACTTCAGCTACGTGAATAACGTAGCTGAAGTCGAAGTACCTTAGTTCGAACTTACCTTGGTCCACACGCGGCAGGCAGGCTCCCCCGTCGACTCCGCGGTACTCCTCTCGCCGAGCTGGAGTACCGCAGTCGACGGCAAGCACTTCCGGGTTCGACTTATCGCGTCCAGACTAGACGCGATAAGTCGAACCCAGAACTTCGATTTCCAGCCGTCGAACTAGCTGGTAAGTGTAGCCAAGGCCTTAGACCTGAAAATAAGCTCTGTGTGGCTTGAAAACTTGTCTCTCTCACCAACAGAAGTTGGTCCAATAAAATAAATGACCTCACCCACGTTTTCTCTCTAATATTCTGAGACTGACACAGCTACAACAACACTGCATACTTCAAAGCTTGTAAGAATAGCTGAAGGAACACCTCAGAATGAAAAGATATTTTTCTTACCTCTGGATTACATAGCTGTATCTTCAATAGCTCTGACAGGCAACAAAAAGACAAAGAACTCAAAAATGTGTATGGTGTGGGGATTTCAAAAGAGAAGACTTACGTAATTGTCATCTTCAATCAGTCTGAGTCTTTCTGTCAAGAAAGACTATAAAAGTATTCACTAGCTACACTGTTATCTACCTTAAATTTTACTTTGAGAAGTTGTGTACTTTCCCTCCCAAAGTGTGTGGCTACACTGCAGTCATAGAGTGTGATTTGTGTATACGTACCAGAGCTAGTTTTAATCTAGTGAGCTCAGGAAATAGTGCAATGAAGCCATGGCAGCATGAGCTTCATACTGGGCTAGCCACTTGGGTGGGTCCAGGCAGGCTTATACAGACTGCACTGAAGCCCATGCTGCCACAGGTTCACCGTTCTAATACTTGAGGTAGCTAGATTAAAGCTCTCTTGGATACGTCTATGCCAGCTGCAATCACCCCCCCCCCGCCCCCATCACTTCAGTGTAGACATACGTTGCGAGACATAGGGCCAAATCCTCTCTATTCCACTGCGGGAACAGAGAGGGGCTCTAAAGAGGGCATAATACTTTTCCCCACCCTCAGGGAACTGCAGGGTGGTGCAGAGCTGGTGTACCCACTCAAAGCCATCCCACCACGTAGCCACTGGTGTAGTAACATAGCAAGTGCTGTAGATCTGGTCTAAACGTTTTCAGTGAAACATTTTTGAGAACCCAGATTCATGTCAGCCTCTTTCTCTTTGGCCCAATACATCCACTGCAGCAACCTCACAGGATCCTTGCTGTTCTGGCCAGCATTAAGGGAGAGGATGACCGGGACCTTATCTCCCAGCCCTTTTGTCCCCTTTCAGGCATCTGACACCACGGGGTACTAGGAAGAAGCAGGGAGTATAGTCCCCATCGAGTTCCTGCACAGGAGGACAAAGGTAATAGGGAGGGGCTAGTGAGAATTGGGCCCTGAGAAGGAGTTCCAGATCTGAGCCAAAGAAAGATCTAACAAGAAACAAAGAAGCTCTGCACAGTTATTTTACTTTTATTGATTGATTGATTTAGAAGGAGTTTATTAAAACTCAGTGTCTGCTTGCAAATCAGTTTTAGGTAAAATAAAGGTATGCAGAGCCACATCATTGATGTCATAGTTTAGGGGTGAATCAAGTGAATGTTCAGTTACTATGTTGTCTCTCTGATTCACTGACTGCATGCGACAGGAACCTTCTCTGGCTTCTTTAGTAGCTTTGTGACATACAGACTTTTCATATGGTATTTATGGTAACCCTAAAAAATTAACAAAATTATCACTATTAATTTTCTAAACAGACTCTTAAGCATTGAAAAGATCAGGTTGACCCTTCAGCTTTACGATAGACAGAAGAACATGCTGAGTTGCTTTATATTAATTTACTTGACACTTTTATTGTTAATGGAGATAAAATGGACAGAATAGGTACCTGATTTTAAAAATATTTTAGATCTTTATGAAATTGCTTATACCTTTTAAAATCTATAAATACATATAATATCATTAGACTGAAGTTTATGTATGGTATTGCAATACATTAATTTTAAAATGTTGTCAAAACTTCACTAGTGCATTTTATAATTAACACTTTCTGTATTAAAAGTCATCAGAAAATAAGCTCTGGATTGACACAGGGGGGTGAGGGAGAGAGGAAATGGGTTGCTTCAGGAAATAAGGTTGTGAATGTAGTTTTTAAAAAGCAGTATACATTGAAGACACATTGTATCGTGCAATTTGCAAATGTATTTAATGTGTGTACTGCATATATATACACATGGCATACAAAAATGGTGTAAAGGTTTTAACACCTGGAGTTCAGGATGGTCACATTACTAAGAGGAGATGAAACCACAGCTTAGGTCATCCCAAACAAGTTCTAATCTAACCTTTATACCACACCATTAGGTGTTCTGTATATGCCAGGTAGTTAACACAAAAATATTTCACAAATATGTTAAGTGACAAAAATGTAGTGAGACAATTATTTATATCCCTCCACCTATACCTCGGTTATCATGGGCCTGATGCTTATCTTATTTACATACGTATTATGCTGGAATAAGCGGAATTAGAATTGTTCCCCAGGTGTCTAACTTTGTGGCTTCTAGGGAAGGAAAAATTATAAGTAATACATTTTAGAAATCTTAAAACAAACTAACAAGAAACCCTAAAAGCATAACTCTACCCTCATCCTTCCCAGTTACACAGTTCATTAGCGCAGGAACGTTGAACACAGATGGACCCTGTAAATTAGTGAGGTCATAATTAAGATTTTGCATTAGATCATGAGAAATGTGGTGTGCGAATTGTGATACTGTATATATTGGAGGTCTCTGGAACTTATTTATACAGGACCCACCGTCTATCAGGGAAAGTGGTAAATGTGATGTGTTAGTTACAGTTTATTACAGGAGGAAGCCTTAATGGGGCATTTCCTTGCTAGTAAGGGTTTGTGTGGGTAAGTGTTCCCCTTAATATCATTATATGTTATCACAGTAGCACTCTGGGGCCCCAAGTGATATCAGGGCCCTATTGTGTTAGGTACTGTACAAACACTAATTAGAGACAAGTCCCTGACCTGAAGAACTTAGTGAAAATAAACAAGTCTGGCACAGGGAATAGGGAACAGAGGTGCAGAGAGGTGAAAGCGACTCACCTAAAGTAACAGAAAAGGTCTGTGTCAGAGACAAGCCTAGAAATCTTGTTGCCTGCCTCCCACCCCAATGCCCTATTCACTAGAATCACATTGTCTCTTGGCTTTTAATGAAGCTTTTACTTTGTGGGAAAATATATAAGATACATGCAGGGCTACTACATAATACGTGCATCTTTAATCACATTGAATTTGTAGTTTGATAATTAGATGTAATGGTGTGTGTGTGTATATTAGCTTTAAGTATATGTAATTACTTATAGAAGTGCTGGAGTATGAAGATGCCAACATATTAGCTAATAAGCGTTCTTAAAAGGTGAGTAATGTTTTCCCTGTGAATCTCCTAATTAGAAACACACGTCTCTTCCTATTAACTTTTTAAAATTAGATTAAGCTCCTATTAATACATAACTGTAACTAAATATTTTCTCCAGTTGTTCTTGGAGCCTATCAAAATAAATTAGCCATTTCTTTATTAGCGCCGTCTTGGACTGGCGTATGTATTTATATACAGAGGAGATAAGCTAAAACTGGATCTCTAAGGATGCAGCTGCTTTTTTAGCATAACCTTTGTGTGCTCTAAGTACCCCCATTAACCTTAGATACCCCCATTAACCTTAGATATTTTCCATTGGCCTTGTTTGGTGTGTATCTGCTAAGGACCTGTCACAGTGGTGGATCCACATACAAGCACTCATGATTCAGCATTTTTTCATAATACAACTTCATAATATCAGCCAGAATTCATAAACTGCACAGACATAGCCCCAATTCATCACACCCTCATTTAATATTGTACATTCCTTGACCACAGTAGAGATGCTCCAGTATTACACTAGTGTTACAGAAAGCAGAACTTGGTGATTTTTATGTTTTGTTGAAGTGGAATGGGAGTCAGGACTTGAGCTGTGTAAATGTGATGGGTTTCACAGTTTGCATCCAATCTCACTTAATGGGAGTTTGCTTCCATTAACTTTCCCTGAACTTTTAAAATGAAATGCATGCAAAAAACTCAAAATTTACTCAATTGCAGATGGGCTTAAAATAACATTCCTTTACAGTGCTGGAAACCAAAATACAGCAGCAACAGTACTGTTTTTTAGTCACTTGGAAATGAGAACTAGAGAATGAAACTAAATGTAAACAAGATTTTCAGGAGTGTCTATTGGTGTCAAGTGCCGTAACTTTTTGAGTGCCCAACTTGAGACATTAAAAGGGTGCGATTTTCAGAAAGCACTGAGCACCCACTCTCTGAAAATCTGGCCACTTTAAAGTGTCTTGGGTTGGCCATCCAAAAAAATTAACCAAGCAAAATCACTAGGCACTTCTGAAAATCTTGACCAGAAAGCAAAATTGCCAGACTAGTGTCACTGTTTAAGCTGAGTGAAGTTTAACAGTTAACAAATCGTATAAATGATTTAAAAGATTAGCTGTTTTAAAAGCTTTTGGATTTAAGAAACAGATCATTAGTAATATAGGAGCAGTTTAAAAATTATTTTTATATTGAAACTGTCTCTTTTAGTTTTAATAGAACTATGATTGAAAAAACAGAGAAAAAAATAACCACTGATGTAAATAATAATGCATGTTTAGATTAAACAATCTAAACACAAAACTAAAAGAGTCAGATAGCTGTAGTTCTGGCACTGCACTGGCCAAATCATGCCACTACCTGAGAAGTTGTAGCTCATGGCTGCATGGTAATATGAGGTAGAAGGAAGAAGAGAGAGAAAGAAAATAGCTTTTTAACCTGATTACCAGCCTCCAAATTATCTGTTAATGCCTTAAGGATATTGAAGAACCATTATGGATATTAGAATTCTTCATAATTGAAATAAAAGCCTCAGATACTATAAATGCTCCTAAAATAATCACAGCCATAGCATATATTATGTTTTGGTGACAAAACACCTTTTGCCTGAGCTAAGCTAACTCTCCTCTTATTTTCCCCCTTCTTATTGCTACATTAGGTCCAATTTGTAAAGAAATGCAACAATAGCAAGTGTTTGATATGTACATCTAGGGAAAATGTATTCCAAATTGACTTGAGAATATATTTGATATGGCAGTAGCTCCAAAAGGAGCTATAAGCACATACTCATTTTAATGAAATTGTTGGTTCAAGTAATGCACATTATCATAATAATTTAATGTACAAAACAGATTTATATTTGTACTGAAAAATAGAGCTGTAACTCCTGTTAATATTCAGCATCATACAGGTAGATAGACTAGCATTTGTAAACTCTGCCTGGAATTTCTTCTATATGAAATAGACAGCTGTAATTTATGAAAGTTTCTAAGGCCTAGATCTGGAAAGATATTTAGGTGTCTAATCCCCATTGAAATCAATTGAGGATCTGGGCCTACGTGTTGATCCCGCTCACTGAATTATCTTGACTGATCGGTGGTTGTCCAATGTACAATCTTAAAGAAAAAAAACTAACCTCTGTAAGTGGATTCATATATGTTCAATGTAAATAATTTTAGGCCCAATCCTGCAGTCCTTGCAGGAACTGTCCTTATTTGTGAGTAATCACATTGACTATAATGTAGGATAAGGCCCTTTACCTGCGCAGTTTAATCTGCACAGTAGATAAATCCTGTGTCTTTACAATATGCTCAATTGAGTGATTTAAGTAACTGTAATTTCCTTCACATGATTTCATTTTTCCAGGGCAGACAGCACTCTGAAATACATTCGTTTGTCTTGTTCTGAAATTCACACAAAGCATTTGGCTAAAGCTGAAGTGACAGAATGCAAGTGCAGAAACAGAAGAAAAAATAGGATTTCAAGTCCAAGAGTATCTTTCATGGAATAGGATGTGGTGTGCTTCATAATGTTCCCTAGTGCTCTCTATTGAAGCAACCTTTATAGCCTCTGTAAAACTGACCATAATTACTTAGGGCAAAATCCTGTCCTGGCCATACAGTGCGGGGGAACAGAAGCACTTTCCAGTGCGGGTGGACATGCTTTGGATGTGCTCTACTGCTCTGACTCAGCAGGAGCACTGTGCACCCTTTCTGCTGTATGCACCATACCTGCTGGCTGGCTGGGGAGCTGGGGATATACCCTGTAAACTGCAGAGTTTGGGAAGTTAAGCACTAGCCAGCCCTCTGTCTTCCTTGAATGCTATGAACAGATCCTGCCCTGCTGCGTGTAATTAAGGAAGGTGCTCCATATTCTCTCTATGCATTTGACTTCCAGAAGAGCATGGGGCATGATGTAGCCTTGGAATATAGTGCTGTTTGTTTGGAGATACTGGGACAGACTCTATGGTGTAAGGTATATGCAACTCCTAGAATTCATTTGGGGGGCACATGGAAACTGACTGCATAATTGGCTCGTTGTATTTAGAAAATGATTGAGAGAAACAACGATGATGACACAAATATGAATACAACTGCAGCCTTGGTTACAGAAGTGTGACTCTCATTGAACTCCTAGCTAACAACAAAATATGACCCTCTGAGCTTGGCTTGTTTATAAACAATTTATAATAAATAAGTCAGGTATTTATCAAATATGTTAATAGAGACTAGGATTATTTTTGTAGATAAGGAAGAATTTTGTAGATAAGGAATAAAACTGATTTTAAGAACAAGTTTAGACAGTTTATTTTGTTCATATAGTGAGCAGATGACAGTCTAAACTGAGCAAACACGTGTGCGCCACCTGTCTATGTGCAATTGCCATGACTGTGCAGGTAAAATGGACAGTTGTGTGTTGTACACACAACTAGGTATTTGTAGCTGCAGTAGTGGCAGAAATTGTGTGCACACTATTGTACATGCATTTTCTCACATGCAGTTTAGAAAATCAGGATTAGAAGGGAGAAATATCTCTGTGATAGAATTCTATAGTGTGTTTCTTGTTTCACTTCACATTTTTACTCTTATTGTTAGAAGGCTTTTTTTTTTTTAACTGAAGAGGTAAAGGGCAGGAAAAAATTACTGACTATGCAGGAGTATTTAGCCACCTTCTGAGTTTATTAATTTCTTTATTGCCTTTATTTTATATGCATTTGTATTCTAGGCATCTCAGTGGCTAACAGTTTAATTCAAGAATGATCCTGGGATTAGTGTTTAAACATGACTTAGATATTTTGTTCATCTTCTGAGCTGTTTTAATGACACTGTTGGAAGGATTCCAATAAAAGTGTAACTGGAAGCAAATTGAAGATGAATTTGGTAAACTTCATTTTGTAAGAGCGTGAACAATGTAACATTTTAATACAAGCATTTCCCCTGGCTTTCTGTGACTGTACTGCAAAAATATAAAGCTTGCATTCTGGTCAGTTCTGACTATATAAAATTAGTTCATGGGTAGTTTTTAATTTACCTGTAGAATCAAGGTTCAACAGTTACTATCCAGCATACTAACCTGAACAACTAAAGCTGATACTAAAAATGTCACATATCTTGATCATCAGCCTTGTCTAGTAAGTTTGGGGTGGCAGGAAGTGAATGGTCTACTATCTCCTTGCTCCCCATATTCTCTGAGCTGATGAAAAGGGAGTGCCATTCTCTCTCATACTCTTTCCTTTCACCCTTAACAATGGGTTCCAGTAATCATTAATGGTAAGATTGTTTGAGCAGACTTTGTACCTGGTCTGGTAAATTGTTATGGCAATTTAGCGAAGATGGACTAGGTCGATTATCTTTAAATCTATACTATTTAAAGTATACTATAGGCTAGGGGTTCTCAACCTTTTTCTTTCTCCATGTCAGCGAGTGACGCACCGTCTTGGGGAGGCTGGCTCCTGGACGGCCCTGCCCCTCCCGCCTCCTCCCCTGCTGGAGCACTGGGCGGGCAACACATGGCCCCTCCAGCCGCCCCCGCTCCCAGCAAAGGGAGGGCAGCTCCAGCGCTGGCAGCCCTTTCCCCTGAGTGCCGGGCAGTGTAGCCCCAGCACCCAGGGGCCCCCCAGCACTGGGCAGCCCCAGCCACCCCAAGTCCTGGCTGAAGACCGGTCATGGCTACCCTAGCCCCAGCCCCTGCCCCAGCACACTTCCCTGAAGCGGAGCAGCCAGCCTGCCTGGGCTGGGGCCAAGGAGGAAGGGCAAGCGGGAGGGACCCTCCATGCAGAGCATGGGTGGGGCCATGCCGGGCTGTTTTGGGGAGGCATAGCATCCCCCAGCCTACGATATGGACCGCCCATGCCTGCTCCCAATATGCTATAAAAATCCCATGCCCCACGTGTGCCACAACAACTATTTTTCTGCATATGCAGTAGATTAAAAGACGACGTTGAGGGGTAGCAAGCAGGGCACTTGGTCAGGGCCTCACAAAGCTAAATTGCTCGGGCTTCAGCTTTCAGCCCTGGGCCCTAGCAAGTCTAACACCAGCCCTGCTGTACTATTGGCTCCCTTTGGAATGTCCAAATAAACCTCAGATTTCAGCAATTGGGCACTTTCACATCTTTTTGTTTTCTCATTTACCTGTCCATAAATGCGGCACTGCAGCTGCCCGCATCCCACTCAAGTGAGACTTCTCCACGTACCTTGGTGACATCAGTAACCCTTAAGGTCAGGCTGGAGACAGGTAATCTGCATATGGAGATAAGGACATTCTTTTAATTTTCCTTCCAGTAATCCAAGCAATTATCTCTGATTTTCATTATTTTTATGTTATATTTTGTCAGCTATGAAATAAGAAAATTACAACAATGCCAGTTTATAGATAATTCTCCATATTAACCTCACACCCATGGGCTTACAGTAACATATAGGCAGAGACCACACTCTACTGCTGGTATGATTATCCCAGGATATTTCATTGGAGAATACTGAGGGAACTTTCATTGGGAATTTGAGCAACTTCAAAAGAGGAAATATAATTTGTTAAATGAATTCTAATCATGACCAGTATAAGTGGGCATTAAGTTTCTTATAGGCAAATTAAGCGGTCTTTTTTTAAAAAGAAAGTTCGGTTAATCTTTCTGATTTCTGTATTTTAATTCCTTGGGTATTCTTGTACTGTGTTTGAAGTCAAAATCACAAGGAATAAAGTTGTTTATATACAGGTTAACTGGATTATAACTAGCAAAGTGTTAACACATTGCCATTTTATGAATAAGATGTAAAATGATCTTAACACTTGAGTTCTCATTTTCCCCTTCCCTCTTGAAAACATTTTTTTTTTCTAGATTTCAGGTTGTTTTAATCATAGGGCTCAGTCCTGAGTGTAACAAGCGATATACTAAGAAAGGGCCATTCCATTCCTGAATAATGTTTTACTCTAAATATCTGTAAGTGTGTAACACACTGTTGGTGGTCTGAATATCTCTTATGCACCCTTAGCTGGAAGTTAATAACATTTTTTTCTATTTATAATCACTTTTCCCTCCTTGTTATTAGCCTATGAAAAAAAATTCTTGGGTCATCAAAGACATTTCATCAAACATTCAGAACACATTATTAATCTGATTCAGTTTTAGCCTTATACCAACAGCAATTTGGTTAATCCTTATAAAGGAAATAATATATACCTGTCTTGCTGGGTATACAGATTTTACTGAAGAAAAGCAGGTAAGTAATATATAGTAGGTCCTAAAGGAAGTGTTCTGGGACTATATTTTTTAAAAGTCACACACAATACAAAAAATAATTCAGATGAGTGTAATTAGTATAAAAAAAATCAGCTTGAGCATTTCTCCCAAGCATTATATGTTCCTTATTTATGGCAATTTATGCTACTTATGGTGGTTGGGGGGAGAGGGGGAGGGAAACAGCTTAAAAAGGTGAAGAACATTGACATGACATATGTCTGCTTACAATTTACCATCCTAGTGACTACAGGTTTCACAGTGGACATACGAAATCTGGTTGTGCTTCAGGTGTAATTTAATTGGCGGTATATAAGCCAGAATCACAGCAGTGTAAATGCCAACAGAGCTGTGTAATAAAAGGAACTAACTACAATTTGTGGGATTATTTAAACATTTACAAACAAATCCCAAATATTGTGGTTTGCATTTTATATTAAAAGGCACAGAGTATGAAATTAATCCAGCCTAAGTAGTAAAAATATAGGAGCAAGCCATTACCTTCTTAAATAACAAAGATAAAAGATCATAGAGTACTTTTAAAAAGTAATACTCTTCTTTTCATTCAGAACATACTGAATTTCTTACACACCAGTGGAAATTAAATAAATAGAATTACATCAACTATCCCAATTACAGACTGCAAATGAAATCCTTGCTCTAATTACCTTCAAAGAATGAGCCTTTGCGGGGGGGAACAGGAAAAGAAGAGGGCAGAACAGGGGAAAGAGTTAAATGTAGTGGCTCTCTGTCGCTCCTTCATAATCTTTACTTGCATGTGTGGTGAGCATTGAGAATAGACTTGAAAACTGAGCAGCCAAGAGCTAGCTTGCAGATGAGAGGTAGTTGTGGGGCTAATAGATTGAGTAGGCAGTGTGGATTTGGGAGACTCTATTCCACCACTGGACCCTATTCCCCCACTGCAGGATATAAGTAACTCCCATTGAAATTAACTGGCATTACTCAGATCATTTAGTTGGTGTGTAGGGTCTATTGCTGAGATCTTGTCGCTGATTGGGATGAGGGCAGTCTTGCATAGTGGTCGGAGGGGGCATAAGGCCTAGTGCTTAGAGCAAGTATCAGTAAACAGAAGCTGGAGCTGAGGGTCAACCTGGAAGTCAGGACCTAGATGCCAGAGCTGATGATCAAATTAGAGTCTATAGTCAGAAGCCAGAGGTCAGGAACTGGAGTGAGCAGAGTAGCAGATAAGGGGGGGTTCAGGGCAGGGCAGAACGGAGGCAAGGCAGGAGCTGGCACAGTGGTGGGCGTGAGCACTGAGCAACCAGGGAGGAGCTGCTGCTGTTGGCTTAAGAGCTGGCCTGCTGGCCTTTGCATTAAGTTCTTTCAGCTATTCCTGCCGATCAGGTGGCAGAGCCAATCAGGCAGCCTGCTGCGGGCCAGGTGTACTGATGAGGCTGCCTGGAGATTAGCTCTACTACAGACCCTGATTCCTGACAGATCTATCTCCAGGTTGATACATCTACCCACTCCATCCCTGAGCAGGAGCATTAGAATGGGATGTTCCTGGTTACAGATGTCTACACATTGCAGCAATGAACAATTTTGTTTCAAGTGATTTCCCACAATGTTCTTGTTGGATGTCATTTTGTGGTTCTATCTTGCTATGTAAATAAAATTGCAGATTTTACTTTCTTCTTCCATGGGGTGGATTAATTGAAGGAAATGGAGAGGTAAGAACTCTTTCATGCATGTATTTGTAATTTGAATGAAATGAAGACTGTTTAGGTTTCTGTGACTTTTTTCCTCTTCATTTAGTAAAGCCGATTAACTGTAAGCGTTAACCTTTTGTACCTGCATTGCTTTGCTCTACTCAGTTATCATTAGCTGTCCTCCGTTGGGGTTAGAAAGAGAAAGTAGAGCACTGGTTACTTTTCCCCATAATGAATGCCCTCAATTGCTGAAATCCAATATTGATCTGCACAATCTTATCATTTTCTCAATCTATCTGTAAGTAACTGTCAGCTAGTCTTGACTAATTCATGCCATCAATTTGGCATCATTAAGTTCTGGTTGATTAAATAAAATACATTACTTAAGATACTCCTATAATTAATTAATAACAGCCAACAACTTTATCATGGGAAGGAGGGGAAATCCTCCTATAGACTGACTCTTGTTGCAAGAAGCCAAAACTACCTGAGTGTATGCAATGAGGGACTGGGTCCAAATTTATTTGGACTTCACTAAACATTTGGTATGTTTCCATCTCACAAATGGAAAATAGTTTAAATCGGGTATAATTACATTATATTGTTTAGCTTCCTCTCATGTTTGTCCAATTCAGTACAGCTCTCTATACATAGAGTACATGACTCATCACTTGTGCGTCATGCTGCAGAATTTCATAATGAGGTGATTAAAGTAAATAGAAAAGAAAGAACATTCCCTGGATATATTTAGTTTGAGGAGCTTCTCTTTAGGCTTGTGTTTCTTAAACAGTAAATTCAGCTTGACTCTGCTTTCAAAATAGTACTGATTGATCATGTCACCCACATTGAAACAGACCTTGGACTTGCATTAAAAGCATCTTGCATTTAATAAATAAATAGCCTGCATGATTTTAAACAAGATAGCTGTAGTAGCAATGAAATATTCAGTTCAAGAAAAATTATCTACCATGTGTTCACTTAGATATCCTAAATCTCCAATAGGTTTTGATTTAAAAATTAGCCTTCCACCAAAACCCTCAAATCTGAACATTTCTGAATTTGGGAAAATTTCCACTCTCATCTGAAGATGAAGTGTGAAGCTCAGACCCATCTCTGCTTTCAATATGTGCTCAGATAAGCTATCGCTGTTAAGCTAACCTTCACTAATGATACATATCACTATATTTTATTTTATCCCAGGCTTCTCCTCTTTCCCTTGTTGATTGAAATAAACAGGTAACAGCCTATCTAAGTACAGCTTCACTAGGAGTCCCCTCCTTGGCCACCAAGTATCTCAACCAAAGTGACAACAATCCTTTCAAATATGTAACCACTATAGAAGAACTGCATGCATTACAGTTAGCACTGTTTTGACTCTCTGGCCCAGACCTGTAAATCAAAAATGCTTCATTGACTTTCAAGATCTGGCCCTGTATAGCTTTTATTACAAACTATTATTATTTTATTTGTGTATTTGTATTATAATGGTACCCAAAATCTGCTACCCCTGGGTTGAGTTAATTGGCATTGCTGCTCGACATAGAGCAAAACCAATGTGCTTCCACAGAAAACCCACAGCCATTGTCCAGCCACATCAGAAAAAAGACAGGAGGCAATGGATGTGGTTTAATTAGTCTGCAACTTTTTAAATTTAAAATGGCTAGGAATACCCGTCAATAAATTGTACAGGATGTGTCATAATACTTTCCTTAATCATTTCCACATATTCAATCATCAGACCTCCACTTTTTCAAAATGGTGGCAGCCATTGATGGACCTATCCTCCATTAACTTATTCAGTTCTTTTTTGAACCCTGTTATTAGTTTTGGCCTTCACAACATCCCCTGGCAAAGAGTTCCACAGGTTGACTGTGCACTGTGTGAAGAAATACTTCCTTTTGTTTGTTTTAAACCTGCTGCCTATTAATTTCATTGGGTGACCTCTACTTCTTGTGTTCTGAGAAGGAGTAAATAACACTTTCTTATTTACTTTCTTCACAACAGTCATGATTTTATAGACCTCTATCATAACCCCCCTTAGACATCTCTTTTCCAAGATGAAAAGTCCCAGTCTTATTAATCTGTCCTCATATGGAAGCTGTTCCATACCCCTAATCATTTTTGTTGCCCTTTTCTGTATCAATTGCAATATACCTTTTTTGAGATGGGGCGACTAGATCTGCATGCAGTACTCAAGATGTGGGTGTATCATGGATTTATATAGAAGCAATATGATATTTTCTGTCTGATTATCTGTCCCTTTCCTAATGATCCCCAACATTCTGGTCGCTTTTTTGACTGCTGCTGCCCACTGAATGGATGTTTTCAGAGAACTATCCACAATGACTCCAAGATCTCTTTCTTGAGTGGTAACAGCTAATTTAGACCCCATCATTTTATATGTAAAGTTGAGATTATGTTTTCCATTGTGCATTACTTTGCATTTATCAACAGTGAATTTCATCTGCCATTTTGTTACCCAGTCACCCAGTTTTGTGAGATCCCTTTGTAACTTTGCAGTCTACTTTGCCTGATTGTAGAAATGTATTATAGAATTAAAGGACTGAAAGGGACCCCAATGGGTCATCTAATCCAGTCCCCTGCACTGAGGCAGGAATAAATATTATCTGGACTGTCCCTGACAGGTATTTGTCTAACTTGTTCTTAAAAACCTCCAATGACAGAGATTCCATAATCTCCCTAAGTATTTTGTTCCAGTGTTTAACTACCCTGACAGGAAGTTTTTCCTAAGGTCTAGTCTAAATATTCCTTGATGCAATTTAAGATTTGTCCTCAGTGGCAAAGGAGAACAATTTATAACCCACCTCTTTATAATAACCTTTTATATGCTTGAAGATTGTTATCATGTCCCCCCTCAGTCTTCTCCAGATTAAACAAACCCATTTTTTTCAATCTTTCCTTGTAGGTCATGCTTTCTAGACCTTTAATCATTTTTGTTGCTCTCCTTTGGACTTTCTCCACTTTGTCCACATCTTTCCCAAAGTGGGGTGCCCAGAACTGTACACAATACTCCAGCTTTATCAGTGCTGAGGAGAGCGGAAGAATTACTTCTTGTATCTTGCTTACAACACTCCTGCTAATACATCCTAGAATGATGTTTGCTTTTTTTGCAACAGTGTTACACGGTGGACTCATATTTAGCTTGTGATCCACTATGACCCCAAGATTCTTTTCTGCAGTACTCCTTGCTAGACAGTCATTGGCCATTTTGTATTTGTGCAATTGAGTATTCCTTCCTAAGTGTAGAGGGTTTTTTTGCATTTTTCCTCATTGAATTTCATCCTATTTATTTCAGACCATTTCTCCAGTTTATCAAGATCATTTTAAATTCTGATCTTGTCCTCCATAGACATTGCAAACATACCCAATGGTGCAGGGAAGGAGATGCAACATATAATGTGTTGGGGTGTTAATATGCATTTAACCAATTCTCACTTGTCCTTCTACCTGACAGAACTGCAGAGCTTTTCCTGTACTTTGAGCATACATTTGTATTCCCCGTGTTGAAGTTTATCTAAGGGCTTTCCAAATTCTCTAAAAATCAAAGCAAATAATTCTATTCCAAAGTCAGGCTATTAAGAAATATGGAAGTTGTTATTATTGCTTATTATTTGCAGTAGCACCTACGCTGGGATGGGCAAACTATGGCCCAGGGGCCACATCCGGCTCTCCTGGCGTTTTAATCTGGCCCTTGAGTTCCTGCCAGGAAGCGGGATCCAGAGCTCGCTCCGCTCTGGAGTTCCAGCCAGGGAGCAGGGTCGGGGTCTTGCCCCACTCCTGACGGAAGCAGTGGCATATTCCCCCTCCGGCTTCTATGTGTAGGGTCAGCCAGGGGGCTCTGCACGCTGTCGCTGCCCCAAGCGCTGCCCCGCAGCTCCCATTGGCCGAGAACCACAGCCAATGGGAGCTGCAGGGGTGGCACCTGCAGACAGGGCAGCGCACAGAGACGCTTGGCCGTACTGCCGCGTAGGAGCTGGTGGGGGGACATGTCGCTGTTTTGGGGAGCTGCTTGAGGTAAGCACCACCCGGAGCCTGCCCCCCTGTTCCCCTCCTGTGCCCCAACCTCCTGCCCCAGCCCTGATCCCCCTCCTTCCCTCCGAACACCTTATTCCCAGCCCCACCCCAGAGCCCGTACCACTAGTCGGAGCCCTCCCACTCTCCCGTGCCCCAACCCCCAATTTCATGAGCATTCATGCCCCCCCCCATACAATTTCCATACCCAGATGTGGCCCTCAGGCCAAAAAGTTTGGCCACCCCGACCTACACATTCCAATCCCATTGCACTACGCACTCTATGTAAGACTGTACCTTCCATGAAGAATTTACACTCTAAATATAAGATGAGAATGTACAATAAAAATGGATAAAATAAACAATTGATAAGCGGTGATCAGAGCACACCAGCTTCCTAACCATTGCTGAAATTCTTATTAATTAATAAGTGTTTACACAGGAATGCACACATATAAGGTACAGATTTCTCTTATTATACTTAGTCATCATCTAAGGAAAACAGGATGTGGCATATTATATGTATGTTAGACACATTGCTATTTCATCCTTAAGTCCAAGGGTATATTCTGCATTTGGAAGATGTGTAATTGTGAGTGGAGGGATGATGAGGTAGTTAATAGCTCCTAACTAGGTTTCAGTATTAGGTTCTGCCGCAGACTTGGGCAACTCAGTTAATCTCTTTAAGAACATAATAACGGCCATACTGGGTCAGACTAAAGGTTCATCAAGCCCAGTATCCTATCCTCTGACAGTGGTCAATGGAGGGTGCCCCAAAGGGAATGAACAGACAGGTTATCATCAAGTGATCCATGCCCTGTCACCCAATCCCAGCTTCTGGCAAACAGAGGCTAAGGACACCATTCCTGCCCATCCTAGCTGATAGCCATTGATGGACTTATCTTCCATGAATCTATCTAGATCCCTTTTGAACCTTATTATAGTATTGGCCTTCACAACACCCTCTGGCAAGGAGTTCCAGAGATTGACAGTGCGTTGTGTGAAAAAATACTTTCTTGTGTTTATTTTAAACTTACTACCTATTAATTTCATTTAGTGGCCCCTTGTTCCTGTATTATGAGAAGGAGTAAATAACAATTCCTTATTTACTTTCTCCACACCAGTGATGATTTTATAAATCTCTATCATATCCCTCCTTAGTCGCCTCTTTTCCAAGTTGAAAAGTCCCAGATTTATTAATCTCTCCTCATACGGAAGCCGTTCTATACCCCTAATCATTTTTGTTGCCCTTTTCTGAACCTTTTCTAATACCACATCTGCACTCAGTATTCAAGGTGTGGGCATACCATGGATTTATATAAAGGCAATATGATATTTTTTCTTATTATCTATCCCTTTCTTGATGATTTCCAACTTTCTGTTTGTTTGTTTTTTTTTGTCTGCCACTGCACATTGAGTGGGTGATTTCAGAGAACTATCCACAATGACTCCAAGATCTCTTTCTTGAGTGGTAACAGCTAATTTAGACCCCATCATTGTATATGTATAGTTAGGATTATGTTTTCCAGTGTGCATTACATTGCATTTATCAACATTAAACTTCATCTGCCATTTTGTTGCCCCGTCACCCAGTTTTGTGAGATCCTTTTGTAGCTTTTCTCAGTCTGCCTGGGACTTAACTATCTTGAGTAGTTTTGTATCATCTGCAAATTTTGCCACCTCATTGTTTACCCCTTTTTCCAGATCATTTATGAATAAGTTAAATAGGACTGGGCCCAGTACAGATCCCTGGGGAACACCACTATTTACCTCTCTCCATTCTGAAAGCTGACCATTTATTCCTACCCTTTGTTTCCTATCTTTTAACCTGTTACCAATCCATGAGAGAACCTTCCCTCTTATCCCATGACAGCTTACTTTGCTTAAGAGCCTTTGGTGAGGGACCTTGTCAGAGGCTTTTTGAAAATCTAAATACATTATATCCACTGGATCTCCTTTGTCCACATGCTCGTTGACCCCCTCAAAGAATTCTAGTTGATTGGTGAGGCATGATTTCCCTTTACAAAACCATGTTGACTATTTCCCAACAAATTATGTTCATCTATGTGTCTGACAATTTTGTTCTTTACGATAGTTTCAACCAATTTGCCTGGTACTGAAGTGAGGCTTACTGGCCTGTAGTTGCCAGGGTCATCTATGGAGCCCTTTTAAAAATTGGTGTCACATTAGCTATCCTCCAGTCATTTGGTACAGAAGCTGATTTAAATGTTAGGTTACAGATGACAGTTAGTGGTCCTAAAGACAGTTAGTAGTCTTTGTGCCTCAGTTCCTCTTTTGTAAAATTGACATAATGCTACTTCATAAAATCATAGAAGGTTAGTGTTGGAAGAGACCTCAGGAGGTCATCTAGTCCAACCCCCTGCTCAAAGCAGGACCAACACCAACTAAATCATCCCAACCAGGGCTTTGTCAAGCCAGGCCTTAAAAACCTCTAGGGCTAGAGATTCCACCACCTCCCTAGGTAACCCATTCCAGTGCTTCACCTCCCTCCTAGTGAAATAGTTTTTCCTAATATCCAACCTAAACCTCCCCCACTGCAACTTGAGACCATTGCTCCTTGTTCTGTCATCTGCCACCACTGAGAACAGCCTAGCTCATCCTCTTTGGAACCCCCCTTCAGGTAGTTGAAGGCTGCTATCAAATTCCCTCTCGCTCTTCTCTCCTGCAGACTAAATAAGCCTAGTTCCCTCAGTCTCCCATCATAAGTCATGTGCCCCAGCCCCCTAATCATTTTTGTTGCTTTCCGCTGGACTCTCTCCAATTTGTCCACATCCTTTCTGTAAGGGGGGGAAGGGGGCACAACTGGACACAATACTCCAGATGTGGCCTCACCAGTGTAAATTGAGGGGAATAGTCACTTTGAAGAAGGATGCATTGCTCAGTTCAAGGGATCACAATAGACCAGTGGTTCCCAAACTTGTTCCGCCGCTTGTGCAGGGAAAGCCCCTGGCGGGCCAGGCCAGGCCGGGCTGGGCCAGTTTGTTTACCTGCCGCGTCCACAGGTTAGACTGATCACGGCTCCCAGTGGCCGTGGTTCACTGCTCCAGGACAATGGGAGCTGCTGGAAGCGGCGGCCAGTACATCCCTCAGCCCGCGCGGCTTCCAGCAGCTCCCATTGGCCTAAAGCAGTGAACCGCGGCCACTGGGAGCCGTGATCAGCCTAACCTGCGGACGCGGCAGGTAAACAAACTGGCCCGGCCTGGCCTGGCCCGCCAGGGGTTTTCCCTGCACAAGCGGTGGAACAAGTTTGGGAACCACTGCAATAGACTCCTCTCACTTTTGTTTTAAACAAGTCATTATTTTAGAAAAGTAATTTTCTGCTTATCTGCACAATTAATTTTTCTACAAAGAGGCACTTAGTGAAGGTGTGTGGCGCTTCCTTTTACATGACAGACAGTAATGCTGCCAGGGTGGCATGTGCTCTCTGTCACTCAGTCTAGGAGTTAAGGCCTTTGATCTTGTTAACACTTATGCATGTGCTTCACTTTAAGCACGTGAGTCTCAGTGAGGTCTTTTTGAAAACACAAATGATGCTATTTTAAGTGTGTTAAAGACACAGAAGTATCTTCTCTACAGTGGACTCTTAAATCCACAAATTGGTTCTTCTTTAATAAATTCTGGTACCACAAAATGTAAAGCTTAAATGTTATAAAAATCTTCGTTGGCATTCCTCTGGGACTACTCACATGCTTAAAATTAAACATGTGAAAGTGTTTGCCAGTTCAGGGCTTCAGTTCCTAAACTCTCATGAGAAACTCTTTAATGGTATCTTTGTAATTTGCCCGTATGAATGCCAAAACAAGCAATGATAATGTAAAGTTTGTTTATATGCAGAGCAGATGGCTACTCTGTCTATAATATACCCAAGAGTCCACAAGTAATGTTTTAAAAAAGACCCTAAATTCCTATAGTATTTAACCTAATAGTTTAGAAGTCCTAGGAGCCTACACAGTCTATTATGTAAATCCAGGTATCATAAATTGTGAGCTCAAAGTCATTATGAAAGATTCTGAAATGCATATTATTTACACAATGGACCAAAAGGGCTTGTAAGAGAGCAGTATAATCTATAGCAACATGGATGGACATACTAATGAATCAAATATCTGTGTTTTTAAAGGGCCCTCAAGAATCTCTGTCTAAAAGAGCAATGATATTGTATGGATTATATTCCATTTGAATTATTTTGGTCTAGTGTATAAATGAAACACTTACTAATGTATCTGTAAAAGTTTATATAAAAAGTCCCTAAGTACATATTACCTCATAAATCTTAATGACTCTGGAAAAAAATAGTGTATTGGTGTCCTGTGTTGATTATATAATTAGTGCCACCACCAGTGCATTATTTAACTGTAGCAGCACAGACAAAAAACAGTATTTAATAGTTAAGAGTTTATCAGCTTTCAGTGTTTTCCTTCCTTCTTTCTTTTCTATTATTGGAATAAAATAAAGTTATTGGCGCAAACTTATCAAACTGTATAGATTTGACTTACAGACATTAAAGCCATGTGGTTATTATCTTTAAGTGTTAACAGGACTTGAATATTACATTCTCAATGTACACTAAATAATAAGAGTTGTTTGAATTATATCTTGCTGCAAGTGATCTATGTCCCACTTATAAATAAGATTAGATAATTTAAAGCATAGCACCAAAGACCAGAAATTATGTAAATATGAGAAGGTATAAATTTCACTAGGTCTAAAATGCAGAATTTTTTCCATTTTCATCTATCACACGGAGACTAATAGCCACTGGCTTTCGCTCTTCTATTAGATAGTTAATGCCTCTTTCGCTCACTGTTTGTGTCTCACCAAAGCCATTACCAATCTGAGTTTTTACTAAGGGCATTTAATAAAAGTGCAGTTCAGTAATGAGCAACTTAATTATCACTTCAAGGGCAAAGATCCTGCTGTTTGTTTCTGAGCCAAGGCAGGACAATGCAAAAAGGCTTGATTATAAGAAACCAACACAGGGTGGGGGCTTTTTTTGATGCTTGGCTTGTGCTAAAATGATACGAACTTTGCTAAAGGAAGTGGAAAACGAATGGACCTTGACCAATGAAGAATTCAGAATAGAAGAGTGATTAAAAAGTGCAATAATATTGTTATATGAACACAGAATTGGTAGATTTTTTTTATTCAGAATTGAGGATTAGGAACCTACTACTCTAGTATGTATTTTTTCTGCAGCTGTCTCAGGTGAAAAATATTAGCTCATAAAATGATACCAAGTGAAATAATAGGTGAAAATTATTATCTAGTAGAAATGATGCCAAGTGAAATAAACAAACTGAAAGAGCCCTTGGGGGTGTGTCCACACGGTAATGTAACCCCAGGATTCAAACTCAGGCTGAAGTCTAATCTGTTTACCATCTACAGACAAATCGTGCTCACCCAGGACTCTGACTCGGAGTCCAAGACCCCACAGGGGTGAAGGGTCAGACAAAGACTGAATCAAGCCGGGACTCAGGATTCAAGCCACATAGTTTTGCAGTGTAGATCCAGAGCACGCATCCTGTGGGGCTGTGAGTCTGCCAAAAGTAACCCACAATGCCATGTGCCAACTTTCTTTGTCCTCTGGTCAGCCAAGTTTGGTGGACAGTCAAGTTTTCCCACACTGCACTATGAACAAAGGGCTAGAGCAGCCACATGTGGGGAGGACACTAGGAAGTCTGGGATATGGGTGGTTGGACTCTGCCCTGCATAATGCAGTGTAGTCTCTGGAGCCCCATGTAGGGATCCAGGGTTCAACAATTCCTAACTTGTGGCTGCAAATGAGTGTAAATGCTCAAGCCCTAGGTTAACAAACCCAGGGTCTGCTAACTTGAGTTCTGCTAGCCCTGGATTTACATTGCAGTGTAGACATACTCTAGAACACCTCTAGTGAAGACTTAGTTAACTTCATCTGTGACATTCATTGATAAAACAAAGGCTTTCATAGATTCCAAGCCCAGAAGGGACCAATGTGATCATCTGACCTCCTGTATGCCACAGTCTATAGAACATCCCAAAAATAATTTCTAGAGCATATCTTTTAGGAAAGCATCCAATCTTGATTTTAAAATTGTCATTGATGGAGAATCCACCATGACCCTTCGTAAATTGTTCCAATAGTTAATTACCCTGACTGTTAAAAATGTATGCCTTATTTCCAGTCTGAACTTCCCTGTTCTTCCATTTGAGATTATATTATATAGATCATATTTAAAAAAAATTTATAGCTGTCTTCACTTCTCATCTAAACCAGGTTAGTTTTATAACCAATACAACCTTCTTCCTCAATTGTGGCTTTTTTTTTTTTTTTTTTTTTGGCATCTAGTAAAGTGTTTTTAAACAATTCCCAACCATTCACATTTTTCTAATTAAATTCTTCCTCACAGCTGATGTGGCTCATAATTGTTTTCAGTTTTGTAAAATTGACATCAAGTATATACATTACTGACCTACACTTTATTCTGGCTTGTGCCCCTTTTTAGTAATGCCAATTTTGAAGAAAAGGTACCATATGAATAGAGCTGTCCCTAGGGTAAGGCCAATCGAGGCGATTGCCCCACGCCCCGTGCTTTGGGGCCCCCCGCACTTCGTGAGGATGTGGTCAGGGAGGTGAGGTGGCGGCCGGGCGGGCTGGGGAGCGAGGAAGAGCCCCCTACTAACCTCTCCCTCCCCCCAGAGCCTCCTGCCTACTGGCAGGCCTTGCCAATCAGTGTCTCCCCCTCCCTCCCAGCGCCTACTGCCGATCAGCTGTTTCGCCGCATCTGGAGGTGCTGTGGGGAAGGGAAGAGGAGCGAGGATGCAGCACGCTTGGGGGAGGGGTGGAACTGGGTAGGGAAGGGGCAGAAAGAGGTGGGGCGGAGGTGGAGCCTTGGGGGAAGGGCTGGAGTGGAGGTGGGGCCTGGGCAGAGCCAGGGGGGAGCACCCCTCAGCAGATAGAAACTTGGCGCCTATGTCCTGGGCCCTGCACCCCCCTAGAGATGGCCATGCATATGAATATGAAACACTCCTGCTCCATTAGGTGTAAATGAATAAGATCACCATTATAATTTATAAGAAGGTTACATGGTTACATTCATATCTATGTACACGTACAAATGTTAGATGTGCTTGCATAGTTCAAGTGTCTGTGTGTGCTTGTGGCCTTTAGACACTATCTTGATCAGATAATTATAGAAAGTTGCAGGGATTCAGGATCCTAAGTTCTCCATCCTCTTATCCTATGACAAGCTTTGCAGCCTTTCCCAAACAGAGTAGATAAGGAGCAAAGCCTTCCCAAAGACTGACCCATCAGTCATTAAGTCTGAAAAAATCCATCCTGATGGGAGGCTAAAGTTTCTACCTCTGACTCTGGGGATGGAAAAGTGGACTCTACCTTAAGAAAACAATATGAATGGGCACATAAAGGCATCGGTGTGTTCCTCGGTACTTCTCTGTCTCTTTCAATCTTCTCTTCTGTGTTTCAGAGAATATGTAATAATCTGGAAGCTCAAAGCCACTTGCTTAGAAAGCTTAAATAAAGCAGCTAGATCTCATTCTCCTTAACAACTAATTTGAGTGGGTGACTCTGCCAGAGACACAATTACAGGACTCATCTGAGTGATGATAACATTATAACTCACCATGTGCAATGGTTAAGACCATAGATGGGTGACTTTGGATCTAAGGTCCATCTTATCTCCCTATCATTTTAGGGAGAGCCTCCTCTTTGGGGATAGTTTGGACCAGCCTTTAAATGGTATGGTGGATCTCAAGACATCATTTCCTTCAAACAAGCTTGAAAAACCACAGATGACCTCAGATAAATTCAGTAGAGACCAACTTTCTTTTCAAGGGTCCTTAGCTGATATTGTTCCAGGTTCCAGCTGTTCAAATACACCATGGTCAACTTGTGAGCTTATCGAGCCTACAGACCTGTTAATCAACTGGAGAGGGGGCACAGGCCTTTAGGAATGGCTTCTAAGACAGTTCCTCTCCTCCTCCTCCCAGAAATTCTACTAATGGTAACAGGGAGTATGGAGAAATCACTTCAGAATGATGTCTTCTATCCATTACTATTTTCTCACTTTCCTCCAGCTCTTTCACGGGCCTCTTCTGCACTTCTTTCTTCTCCAGAAGAAGACACCAGAGCTGAAACTGTATGTTAGTGACTGAACATCTGTCTATACGCTCACTTCTTCAGGAAGAAGAGGAGTCGGTTCTCTTCTTCTAGTCATCAAAAGATCAGGAGGAAGCTGTCTAGTTCCAAACCTCAAGTAATTGAATGAGTTTATCCAGTTCAATCCATTTTTATCATTTTGGTTGCCACTGAGCTGAGTGAATTTCTCACATCCGTAGAGCTAGAAGATCTAGATTCTATCAGATCTAGAATCCCAGCACAGGCTTTACTTTCAAACAGAGACTTTGCTCTCCCCTTCTGTCTTACCTTGGCACTAAGGGTGTTCACAAAGACCGTAGCAGTGGCAAAAAGCCAGACGATTCTCTACTTGTGAAGAGATCATTACTACAGTTATATTTTTTGAAGTCTTCCCACTTCTATGTAGCTAGTTACATGCCTGGTGGTGAGAGAAATATCCCAGAAGTCAGTGATTGGTTACTCTACTTAGCAATTTCAAACAGCAGAGGGAAACCCCTTGGTTCACTTGTCAATTGTTTTTCTGTAGAAACCTGATTTACAAGGAAGGAAAATCTCCCTTTTCACTTGGCATTTTTGAAGAGCAGTAATATTTAATGCAGAATTCACTGCTGGTTTGGGATGTTTGGTGCAGTGCCAATGCTAGCCAGGTTAGTTATCCTGTCTAATTGATATAGGATGCACATGCGGTTGTAAATAATTGTCTCATTTGAAAATGTAGGCCTGTCATTTATGTTCGTTCTTAGAATTTTAATACATTCATTTTCAAACTTTGAAATTGTGACTTGAAGCTATTACCTTTCAATTGGTTTGCAACAGATGGAGCTTTTGCTTGTGCATATCACCATTCTCATCTAAAACTCAAGGTATGTTAATTAATCCTTAAATGAACTTTTAGTATGGAGCCAGTTTGAAATTGATGTTTTGATAGACACAGGTTAACAAGAGTGTTTGCTTTCAAAACCAGGTAAAAGCAACATAAGTATTTAGGGGGTTAAGCCCTTTTCTAGTGAGACAGAATTTGGGTTTAAATGTGCTCCCAATAATAGAGTATTTCAGGCTACATCACAAAAATATTTATATTCACTCCCTAACCTCCAATATATGTACATCAGTCACGGTGGCATGGCCTTTTTCTTGGTCTAACCTTATTCTGTACAATTCTCTTGTCATCAGCTTCTTTACATACAGATACTGAAGAGATCTATTAAGCATATTAATTCTTTCTGGAGGCTGGGATCAAGAAATGAAGCAACTGTATGCTACTTTAGGATCCAAACCTAAAGCAGTATTCTAGGGGATAGCATATCAAATAGAAACTTTACATATTAGTAGATATTTCAGAATACTTGGAATGCTTTCAACAGATATTTCATCCTAGGCAAAGATGAGGCCATACTGTTGACCGTTTTTGACCTGAGTAACTAGTCAAAGTTATGGGCCCTGGGGATGTTCCAGTTGGGGATAGAAATTGACGATGGAGTCTGGTATTTTCTTTGGTTCAATTTTGTCTATTTACAAGGAATGTACAAGGTCTTGCTTCTTCAAACACAGGAGGAATAATAAACAAAAGAGTTCTTTCTTAGTTTACACCCCCAAGCCTCTAGCCAACATTTGATCCCCAAAACGTCTTTCTCTCTAGCTTTTTTCTGGGGTCATACGCTCTGCTCACAGATTGCTGCTTGGCTTTCTTGCCTTTTGCCTCAGTCTTTTCTTCTCCCTTCCCTCTCATACACACACACATCACTCAAAATAATACTCAGCAAAAGCTTCTCCACCCACCCAGTCTAGGTGCGGGGAGGGAGGTTGTGATTCATTTATCCTTAGAGTTATGCTATTTAAAGGGTATGATCACATCCATCGACCTCCCCAAGATTTTTTAACTCAGCCCATAGTGAGATTTTACCCATCTCAGAACACTACTGTCCCAGTGGTGATTAGCATTTCTTTTGACCCCAGACTCATGGAAGACTCCTAACCAGCCTTGGAAGAGGCTCACTCTACCTTGGAGCTCTAGAACTACTCTTATTTCAGCTCCTGTTCTACAAAGCATTTAAGCACCCACTCTGTTGAATAGGAATGGATTTAAATGTGTGCGTAAATGCTGAATTGGGGCCTCAAAAAGCAGAAATCTTGTCACCCTAAGCAGCAGTCTTCATGAACTGTGAGCACAAGGTGATCATTCTTTTTGTGTTAAATGCACACAAAATCTAAGTGTACAAATAAGTTATTTTACTGTAGTGATATTTGTAGGGAAGACAAGATTAACCTCAGTAATTACCAGCCAATTAGGTTGACATCTAAAATAATAGTTAGCTTGTGTTTAGAAAGGGACATAAAGGGAAATAGCATGTGAAATAATAGAAGCTGTACTAAGTGACAGGTTAGAAGAGTACCTATATGGGAACAATCTAATAGAAAATGACAAGTGTGGCATTTAGAGATTAATATCTTGGTCAACAAGGCTTTCGAGTATGCTGTGAACAAGCTTGATGATCATAACATACAAAGTATAATTTATTTGAAAGTTCATAAGGCTTTCCAGGAAGATTTCTGAAAGCTTTCTCTATCTTTAAAGATCATCCTTTTGGAATGAAGGGTTGGTCTCTTCTCCCTTGACACAGTGGTGACTAATAGTGTCAAATAATTTTCAATGTCTTTCCTTTCTCTCTCACTCTTATTCCTGGCATCCATTCTCTAGTCTCTCTCCCTGCTTCAGTTCAGTTTTGAAAACACTTCCCTCTGATTTAGAAATTCTCAGTACATTGTATATATGTAAAGAAAGAAAAGAAACCTGGAAGAGTCCTACTTCTCAATGGCCAGTATAGCCAGGTATTACAGGCTCCATCAAAATCTACTGTTCTGTGCAAACTGGATTATAAGGTCATGTTAATTAATGTATTTATTATTTTACAGTGTCTCAAAGGGTACTTTGTGCTCTGGTTACAGGAAAGAATCTCTAGATTCAGCAAGTAGCAACCAATTTTCCTACACTCTCAGAGAAGATGAGGAGTATAATTCTTGGGTTCCATAATCTTGCCTGTTTGGTGGATTCCACTACAGTGATGGGGGAAAGATTATTCCTCCCTTCACTTAACATAAGAACGGCCATACTGGGTCAGACCAATGGTCCATCTAGCCCAGTATCCTATCTTCTGACAGTGGCCAATGCCAGATACTTCAAAGGGAATGAACAGAACTGGGCAATTATTGAGTGATCCATTCCATCATCCAGTCCCAGCATCTGGCAGTCAGAGGCTTAGAGACACCGAGAACATAGGGTTGCATCCCTGACCATGTTGACTAATGGCCATTGAGGGACCTATCTGCCCCTTCAAAGCGAACTCTACTTTAAAGGCTGCACTGAATAAAAAAGGTCAATGGTTTCTCTGAAAAAAAATCACACAAAATATTGAATATTTGCTATGAAAACACCACTAGATCCCTTGGGGAATTTGAAAACCATTACAGGAACAGAGAGCCGCAGAAATAGGAACTTGTGTTGAGCACATACACTCCACAGGAGCACAGTTTCTCATGAAACACATAGGAGTGGTTCATTCTAATCCATCCACGTCTTGGCACATCTTTCTGCCCTTTTACCTTGGTTCACTTCTATCTCATATAATCAAGTATAAGTCTACATAGACTATATGTGGGTCTAAGAATATTTTAAAATGATGTGTACACAAGTGTATAGAGTAATATGTTTTTTTCTTCATTCTTTTCTAGAGCTAAATGAATAGTGGGGGTGGCGGTGGGGAGGGAATCGGATCCTGAGAATTAGTTCAGACATTAAATGAATTTCAGTTCAGATGTATTCATGAACCTTTCACTTTTTAGCAGCAGATGAGTATAACTAGGAGAAAAATTTAAGCTTCATTATTTGGGGAAAGTTATTTTCAAATTGTATTTTCAGTTATAACATTAAAGTTTCACTCTGTGTATGTTAGTCATTCATGCTATCCAATCAGGAAACAGAAGTAATATGATGTGATTTATGTGAATAACTAGTAATTGGCAATTAAAATAGTGTTAGGAGGAACCTGAAATGATACAGCAGAACATTAAAAAAAATTGAGATAAAATCTTTAAGATAGAGTTATAAATAGGTGTCTAGATGTCTGAGATGATGGGACCATATATAAGCACATAGATAAATCTATTTAAAACAGCATTATTAAAATGATTGTAGTTATAAACACCTAAATGTTAAGATTGGGAGATAATGAATTAAGATTTCATTAGCACTCTTACCTCGGTCACTGTACCTCAACCTCTCATCTAATGCTCTACTACAGAACATCATGATCCTAGAGAAATTTCTAAATAGTCAGCTGTAAACTGCAAACAGCCTCACATTAGTTGTCAGAGTGTAAACTTGAATGACCCCCTTAATACAGGCCAGGGACCATAACATATCAATTGTTAGCCTCCACATATGCTTGATCTTTCCCTGTGTTCCTCCATGTACTTATGTAGCCCCCATCACCATAGTATCTGAGCATAAGACCTCACCATTGTTCACCACACTATTATGGGAAGGGTACCCCATTCAGCCACTTCCCCTGTAATGGTCCGAATCCTCATACTTGGCTACATGCATTGAAATGTTAGTGCCTTGTTGATGAGAAACCAATTGTAATGAGACTGGCATAACATGAAACCATAGTGCTTGTGCTAATTATTAGAACAAAGCTGGTAAATGGTACACATGTAAGCTCTAGGACTTGTAAATTTGTGGAGGCCATACTATTGGATTTATGTCTTTGGTAAGTCTCATTAAAGAACACTGGAGCTAATTCTCCAGTACCTTACATAGTTACCTTTTCCTGTCTGAAAAGTGGGATAGTGTTTTAAGCTCACTTTTCGCCTAGGTATAAATGACTACAGGAAGGCCAAAGCAGAGGAGAATTAGGCCCGTTGCATTTAGTTCTGGTTGCTGCCTAATGATGTCACTTTAAAAGACTGAGGGAATTTCAACCTGATTGATCTCAATACCAAAAAGTATAAAACTGAGAAGTTAAATCAATGGCAGTCCATCTAGCTTATAATGGAAGCGGTAAATAATTGGTCTCTTTGAAGCAATTACATAATCTGATATCTTTAAAAAAAAAAAAAAAAAAAGGTATCAGGCATTTTTGAAACCTCCTGTGGTATCAGTCATGCCACCAAGAGTTAATATGTTCAGTCTAGAAGGAAGAATAAGACAAGAGAGGGATAAATGCACTTTTTCATGCACAGAATATTAAATATGTGATGGAGAAAACTATCAGGCAAGGTTATTGAGCATCACACTGCAGTTAAACAAAAATACTAAATGACATTGTGGGGGGGAATTAATTACTAAAATGGCCATAAGTCCTGATGAATCATAAGGCAAGACTAGGAAACTGCTTCATCTGTAAAGCCAGATTGAATCATGGATAAGGTCTTTTCTTTAAGTCTAAGTATATTGTATACATGCTTCCAATTGGATTATTTTACATACATGTATAAATGGGGGATGTGGGGAGCACTTGGCTCCTGCTTTTAAAGGTGTAGGTGCATGTAGTAATTGAATTCAGTTGTTCCATGCATCCAAGGGCAGGATTTGTTTGTCTGGTCATTGCTCCTTTTATTTATTTAATTGTCACCAATGTTGTAAACCTGTGAAATGTATATCTTTTATATTAGCGTCTGGGCTCTGCAGCTTTTAGAAGACAATAGTATCAGACACACATGAACAAGTCTCACCATCTATTCAGGAAAGAGGAGTGGGAAGATAGACAGACATAGTTTATGATATAGACTGTTACAACAATTGTATTCTCCCATTCTGGAAATTCCCCTACCTGGAAAAAAATGATCATAGTATCTCTCATGACTATACTGCACAAAAGAGTGGAGGAGGAAGAGGAGCAGAGAAGCAATTATGGGGAACGGGTATGTTTTGGAGCAGAAAAAAGATGGAGGACTTGAAGAGAGTCTTGAAGAGTCTAGAAGAGAGGGTGATAGGTGTTATAGATAAACCTTAAGGTAGATGTGGCCTGGTGGAGAGAGAGAAATAGGGTACAGAGATTTAAAAAAAAAGTGATTTAAAGGGGAGGGAGAGTATAGGCCAGGGGTACGCAACCTATGGCACGCATGCCGAAGGTAGCACGCGAGCTGATTTTCAGTGGCACTCAAGCTGCCCGCATCCTGGCCACCGGTCTGGGGGGCTCTTTTTAATTTAATTTTAAATGAAGCTTCTTAAACATTTTAAAAACCTTATTTACTTTACATACAACAATAGTTTAGTTATTTATTGTAGACTTATAGAAAGAGACCTTCTAAAAATGTTAAAATGTATTACTGGCACGCAAAACCTTAAATTAGAGTGAATAAATGAAGACTCGGCACACCACTTCTGAAAGGTTACTGACCCCTGAATAGGCTATCAGAGGAGACAGGTTTGAGGGAAGATTTATGTAAAGAAAACTGTGGGTGCTGAGAGGAGAAAAACTGTTCCTATGACCCTTGATGCAGAAAGAGAGAGAGAGAACTGAGGATTGATAGGCAACAGTTGCACCTTTAGTTCCTATGCCCCTACTATGGCCATGTCTACACTACAAAGTTAAGCTGACTGTATGTAAGTCAAAAACAACAAGGAGTCTGGTGGCACCTTAAACAGACTCATTGTTGGTTTTGTGGATACAGACTAACATTGCTACCCCCTGACACTCTATGTAAGTTGACATCGAGCCTCCAATTTAAGCAAGTTGATCTTGTGTATCCACACTATGCTCATTGTGCCAGAGGAATGCATCCTCACTAGCAGGGCTTGCATTAAGGCACAGAGCACTGCACTGTGGGTAGCTATCCCATGTGCATGTAGCCGAGTGGAATTTGCGGTTGGACTTGCAATGCCTATGGGACCAAAACATTGGTGCAGGTGGTTATGAGAACATGGTGTTAGCCTCCCAGGATGCACTTACCTCCATTCCTCCTTCCCTCCCTGAAATCAACGGCAAACAAACCAAGCCTTTTTTCTGCCTTTTTTCATAAGCCTGGGTTCCCTGCGCAGATGCCATAGCACGATAAGCATGGACCCTGCTCAGCTGAACACTGTTGTTGTGAGCATTACAAACACCTTGTGCCTTATCCTGCAGTATTTACATAGCTGATACAGGATCTGCCACACAGAACAATGTGATGCCACACAAGCAGCTCTGCTGGGAGATGTAGAGTGAAGCAATTCGCAGTTGCTGGCGATAGTCACACATCACCTTGAAAGAGCTGAGCACCATTTCTGGTCCCAGGAAACAAGCACTGACTGGTGGGAAGACATCGTTATGCAGCTATGGGATGACGAGCAATGGCTGTAGAACTTTCGAATATGTAAGGACACTTTCCAGGAACTGTGTGAAGAGCTTTCGCCAGCCCTGAAGTGCAGCAATACTAAACTGAGAGTTGCAGTGGCAGTACAGAAGCTAGTGGTGATAGCTCTCTGGAAGCTTGCAATGCCAGACTGCTACCAGTCAGTGGGGAATCAATTTGGAGTGGATAAATCAACCAGGGGATCTGTTGTGATCCAACTTTGCAGGGCCATTAACAGACTTTTGCTAAGAAGGGTAGTGACTCTGGGCAACGTGCAGGACATAGTGGATGGCTTTGCTGCGATCAGGATCCCTAACTGCGGTGGGGCGATAGATGGAACGCATATCCCTATTTTGTCACCAGACCACCTTGACAAAGAATACATAAACCGAAAGGGGTACTTCTCAATGGTGTTGCAAGTGCTATTGGATCAGAGGCGCCATTTGACTGACTTCAATGTGGGATGGTCGGGAAAGGTGCATGATGCACGCATCTTTAGGAACACAGGTCTTTTCAGAAATCTGCAAGCAGAGACTTTCTTTCCAGACTGCAGAATAACCATTGGTGATGTTGAAATGCCAATCGTGATCCTGGGAGACCCATCCTACCCCTTGCTCCAAGAGCTAATGAAGCCATATACCAGCAGCCTGAGCAGCAGTAAGGACCGGTTCAACCATAGGCTAAGCAAATGCAGAATGGTGGTAGAATGTGCCTTTGGACGTTTAAAAGGTCACTGGCATTGTTTGCTTACTAGGTTAGACCTCAGTGAAAGCAATATCCCTATTGTTATTGCTGCCTGCTGTGTGCTCCATAACATCTGTGAAACAAAGGGAGAAAAGTTTCTACTAGGGTGTGGGGTGGTTGAGGCAGATTGCCTGGCAGCCAGTTTTCAGCAGCCAGACACCAGGGCAATAAGAAGAGCACATCGAGGGGCTCTGCGTCTCTGTGAGGCTTTGAAAACCAGTTTCAGCAATGAGCCAGAGTAATGTGACAGCAAGGAAAAGTAAGATAACCTGGGGCAAAAGGGTTTATAACACTGCGCGGGGAGAAACAAGGAAAACTTACTTACAGATGCACTGCAATAACAATCAAACATGTGGGAATGGGTGCCTTCTGGTCCTTGTACCCTCCCCTGCTGTTGAGTGCAAGGGATACCGAAGACTTCCCCTCTCCCTCACGCACACACACACCTCATAGGATGCAGAACTGGGCGATGATGGCAGCAGGTTCAGCATAGGCTGCAGAGGGACTCTAGCATCCAGCTGCCTTTCTTGAACCTCAAGCAGATGCCTCAACATGTCTGATTGTTCCTTCATAATCTGCAGCATCTCTTCCTGCGTGGCACACTCTTGTTCCCTGCATGCTCTCTTGTCCTCCCTATCCATGTCCAGGTTCCTGTAATCTTCCATGCTCTGAGCTCCATCTTGTCACTCTCAGAGGCGCGCATTAACTCATTGAACATATCCTCCCGAGTCTTCTTTTTCCACCTTCTAATCTGGGAAAGTCTCTGTCCCGGTCTAGAGGATGCACCAATGGACAAGGTTTCAGCTGCAAGGCATGAAAAGCACAAGGGTAGCATTGACAATGCTACCACTGGCTGTTGCAAGAGTCGGTTTGCTGCTCCACGTGGCATGGGCAAGAGGTCTTGTGCCTCTGCTTTCATGAAGACATCCTTGGGATCGCAGGTTGGAATTTGAGAAAAGCCCCCTTTCCCCTAGCAACCTGGATAGTGTTTGAGGACAGGCACCAGTGTAAAGCCCCTCAAATAGTTTGTTTTTTACAAAAGCGGCACCGGCTTTGGGGGGACGGGGATAAACAGGAAATCTCCCTTCCCCACTTTTTTTTTTTTCCAGTGCTGCTTCCAACCACAGCCACATTTGGGAGAGTGGTTGTGTGAACCAGATTTCACCAAACGGGGGGCGGCTTACTTGTTGAATTGTTTGTGGCTTAAGGGCTAGCATTGAAAACTTTCCCCATTTCCCCTAGGTGACCCTATACAATATCACACTCTTAAGAGTTACAGAGGCAGCAAGGAAGCAGATGCTGCAAGCGTCTGGGTACAGACCTGGTCCTTATGCTGCAATGCTGTGTGCTGCAATGATGCCAGCAGTTAATACTGAAGTGGGGTGGGAAGGTATCCTATCGGCGTGGACGAAATAAGGCAGCCCTTCCCAGAAACCTTCTGCAAAGGATTGCAGAGTGCCTCCATGTAAGCTTCCTAGAGATATCTGTGGAGGATTCCCAGGCCATCCCCATGCACATAAACAGTCTTTTTCTGAGAGCACCCTCTGCGTAGCTGGAGTGGCCACCAATACTCACTACACCTACTTTTTTGTTAAGATTAAACATTAAAAATAATAGCATGTAACCCCTACAGTTTGACTGGAAATGTGTACTCACCAGAAGTGCCTTCCCCTGCATCATGCTCTGCCACCAACTGGTCCTGTGAAAGGACGAGCTCCAGGGTTAAAAACAGTTCTTGGCTGTCGGGGAGAATGGATCTTCCGCTTGCCTGCCTCACATTCTCCTCCTTCTCCTCCTCCTCTTCCTTGTCAACAAAGTCCTCCTTGTTGTTGCTTGAGGTCGTCTGGGGCTCCTGGGAGTGTTTTGGGGTAGTGGTGAGGTCATTGCCAAGAATTGCATGCTGCTCCTCATAAAAGCGGCATGTCTGCAGGGCAGAACCAGAACAACTGTTCGCTTCCCTTGTCTTCTGGTACGCTTGCCGTAGCTCCTTTATTTTCATGCAGCACTGCTGTGTATCCCTGGTGTAGCACTTCTCCCCCATGCCCCACGCAATCTTGGCATAGATGTCAGCGTTTCTTCTGCTGGATCGGTGCTTTGCCTGCACAGACTCTTCTCCCCACACAGCAATAAGATCCGCCACCACCTGTGTACTCCATGCTGGAGCGCATTTGCAGCCTTGAATCTCCATGATCAGCTGTGCTGGCGAGCTCTCCATGCTGATCAAACAGGAAATGAAAATTCAAAAGTTCCCAGGGCTTTTACAGGGGAACGGCTGTTTCCAGTGTACCTGGCTGACATGCAGTGGAGTTGAAAGCGCTCTCCAGAGCAGTCACAGTGGAGCACAGTGGAACACCTCCTGGAGGCCAATTCATTCGAATTACACAGCGCAGTGTCTACACTATCTCCATGTTGACCCGTGGATGTCGAATCAAGCACTATGCCTCTCGCAGAGGTGGAGTACAGAATTGACTTCACAGGCCACTTAGGTCGGCGGAAGGGACTTGGTAGTGTAGACACATACATTATTAGATCGACTTAGTGTGACTTATGTCACCCTAAGTTTGTAGTGTAGACCAGGCCAGAATGTGAGAGATACCTTGTAGTTGTGAATCAACCAGCCTCACCCTAATACCTTTCTGCATTAAAGGAGCTGTGCTATAAAGAGTTAAGCATAAGTCTGCTACTCAGGAGAACCTCATTGGTTTCCCTGCAGACAGTGCTCCATGCTTATGAAGAGGCGAAGCATAGGTTTTGCTTCATTTGCATAAAAATTACAAAATCTTAAAGAAAAATGGCAAAGCCTGAGAGGCCCATCAGGGTCAAACAAGGGTACTTTTTATTCATTTCTTTCCAAAGAGAAAAGAGCAGAAAACCATTAACAAACTGCAATGCCTTTTGAAATGCATTCAAAGAGAAATAGCATTCAAACTGCAGAAAAAGGGGACCTGATTCTGCTCTCACTTACACTGATATAAATGAGGAGTAACTCCATTGAGATCAATAGAGTTGCATCCATGTAAAGGAAAGATGAACTGGGCTCAAGGAATCTCGGAAACCCTGGACAAAAAGCAAACTTATTATAATAAACTCTTCTAGGTAAGATGTTTACTGTTTAATCCATAGATGCATATTGTAGTTCCCTCAGAGAGCCAAAGTCTCCCTCTTCTAGTTATCTGGCAGAAGGAATTGATAAGAACAAAATATTAACAGATGGATAAGATATTCCTAGCAGGGAGCTTCTCTAAAGAGGACAGGCCCAAAGTCCCATGACATTCACTGTGCACAAGGAAGTGAAGTGGAGTGGAACTCATCTGCTTCATTAAACGCATTTTATGACTTGGAGTAAACTGTGAGAGACAAGATGCTGAGTCAACAAATAGATGAGTGTGTTCTAAGAAGTCCCAAACAGCATAGGAGCATGTAGTAAGTCTAATTTTGTCAGGAATAGTCAAATGTTGTACCACTGATATTCTGAATACCATTCAATTTTCTAGGTTCAGATACAGGGTATCCCAAATGTGGGCAGCATCGAAGCTGCACTCAGGAGTCACAGCAAAGGTGACAGATGAGGAAGAGCTCTGGGCGGAGATGCCTGTAAGCCACCATTTTACTCTGCAAGCTTGAGACCATCCAGTCAAATCCTTAGATTAAAGTAGAGAAGCCTGCTCTACTTTATTTACACTGGCTGACAACAGCCTCCAAGGGGCAGATCAGGGATTGCTAGTATATAGGGGCATAACCCATTAGGGGAATCCTCCACTGGTAAGATCAGCCAGGTTTATGGCTGTTTTGCACTGCTGGAACAACTCAAAGTGACTACAATGCATCCAAGAACTGGGGCCAGTGTGTATAAAAGAACCAATCAATGTAAAGCATTTATTACCAAGAGGTGACAGTGATTTTAAATAGCTTTCTAAATTTATTTTCTCTTAGAAAATAATATGTCAACGGCCTTGAGGTAAAGGAGGGTTTAGAGCACTTTAATATCTTTATAATGAATAAGTAATCTTCTTTGTGATGTTAACACAATGCTGACATATGAAAGATGAAAATATACTGCTGCAATTTCGTAGCTCTATTCTTGAGAAGATCCCTCTTGAGTCTAGACCAAACACAGGCTGCTCAGAGAATAATAATAGGTTGTGGCATGGATTTATACTTTTGGGTGTTTGTAGCATCCAGCAATCTCGCAACATATTTAAACTAGTCTGTCTCAAATATTTACTAAATTAACTGCCTCTTTAGTCAGTTTCACATATCAACACTTCTCAACCATATGACCATTAGTCTATAGTTCAACAAATGCAGGGGGGGGGAAACCATGTAATAAGAAATCATTCCTATTGGCAACACTTCTCATTGAAATAAGGGCAAGGAAACCAAATAAGACATATTAACACTTGCAAAATTCTGTCTTTGTTGACATTCTTTGCCTGAAAGGGTGACACTAATTGTGTATTTTGATATGCCAAGCGACATGATAAACACAGCACTCTTTGCCAGTGTCCTTTTTTTAATCGTTTCATAGTTGACATTCTGCATGTTTTACAAAGTCCATTTTGCATAGAAGTCATTGTGTATTTTCATTGTCTTCAAGCATTCTATTCACAGTGGCTTATTCCTCACATTTAAAACGGCTTATAGATATAATAGAAAATATGGCAGAGGTGGTTCAACCCAGTCATATTAATCTGATAATTTTTAGATGTAAAACCAGCCTAAACTTGCCTAAGTCTGGAATTTGATCAAATATTTCACACTGTAATATAGACCCAATTTCTCCACAGCACCTTTCTCTCTATTCTTCGGGAAGCCTCTGCTATGCTAGGTGCTGTAGCTGCAGCTAGCTTCTGATGTTGACACTACCTAAACCGAGAGGGTGGGAATTCTGTGCAGAAAGAAAGAAGGAGTGGATCAGCTTGGGCCCCCAAAACACGTACAATCAGTATGAAAATATATATATTTTAAAAAACATTGACCATTTACTCACCAAGACCACAATTTATAATATCTCTACTGAGAAAGACATGAGCCTCACATATATACATGTAAATTTTGTGTGTGTGGATATATACTGTAGATATTCGCAACAGTATTGTTTTATAAAAATAAAATGTTATTTCCTGTCTGATTGTGTGTTATTTATCATATGATGACAGGGAAAATGATATGTGGGATCACATCAAAGATTGGTTTGTTCTTGACCCCTTTTCCCCCAGTTTGTTTGTTGCTGCTGTAATGATGAGTTGCAAGATATGATCGAGTCATGCATACATAAGAATATTATTGCAATCAAGCTGATCTGTTCCCTCCACTTTAAGTGTTCTTTGGGTATCTTCTGGTTGTAGCACTTTTGGGTTGGTCTAGTAAAAAAGTGTAATTGCTAGTGTGGTAACTTTCAGTGAGCTGTTTTCAGTTACATTTGTTCGTCTTAAGGCTCTTCCAACCCCAATAAACATAGTTTCAAACACAAATTCTTCACTTCACTATCGTTCTCATTGAATATTCATGATCAAAGTTACATTTTGGATTTGTGTTGTAAATATTTTATTCAGTGCTAGACATGAATATTTCCGACATAAATATGGGATAGAATGACTTACAATAAAATATACCGTATGAGAGCACTTTGAATTGAAAACAAAAACAAAAAAAACAGACTGATATATTAAGCAGCCTGAGCACGTTTCCTTTTGCCATTTGGTTTCTTAAATTAAGGTGTTAACCCATTTATAATGAACTCATCTTTCTTCCCAACTTGGGCATTTTATACAATAATTCAGCTCTTGATTATATTAACTAATTGTTAAACCATAAATCTGCTGGACAACATTAAAGGCCCATCACTGGATACAGTAAAGAGAAAAGACATGTTAAGAGAAAAGAAGCACTTGGTGCATGTATTTATTAAAGCTGACAGTCTCTACGAAAAGAGAATGTGTGTGATTATGAGGTTTAATTTGAAGCTAAGAACTCTTTCATTGTACAGTCAGCCAGATATGAATCTGATATGTGCATAAGTACAGGGTAGAGAAACCACTATTGACTTACAGTAGTTGATTAATTTTCAAAAATAATAACATACCAATTTAATCTAGCTCTGGCAGAGCAGTTTCTGTAACTACTGACATTTGTCCTAATTGGTTCTTAACTCCAGTGGCTGGTTTGAAAAAAGACAACTTATTGCTGAAACTGACCTTAAAAGGCTGAGAGCTTTATTTTAGAAAATAACCCAAATCCATTGCTCATATTTTGCCAAGTTACAAAGTAGTGTACTTTAAAACTGCAACAAAAAACCAAAACCAAAATATAAATAACCTATCAATTTTCAGAGGTGCTGAACACCCATAATGCCCATTCAAATGAACAGAAATTGTGAGTGCACTTACGGCTCAATCCTGTCCTGTGAAGATCTGGTGTAAAAACGGGGGAAGAGAAGCATATCAAGAGCTTCCTCCCTGATGGCAGCAGTCAAGAAGAATACCTCCATATTAGAGCTGTGCACAGGATGGAAATTCTGCTAGATGAAGGATTTAGAGATTTCAACATTTCTTTGTTCTGGTTAGAAGCAAAAACTGAACTTTTAAAAATTCTCCGCAAAAGAAAATTCTGGGGGAAAATTGCTTTGGGTCAATTAAAATGATTCATTATGACAAAATCAAAATGTTTCATTTTGATTTCACCATTTAAAATTTGATATATTTAAAACGTATTTAACATTTCATAGTCATTTCAAAACAAAAAATGGAAATGTTTTGTTCTGAAAAAGTCAAAATGGGACATTTTGATATTGTCAGGACTCCTTTGTTTTGAAATGACTATGACATTTTTAAAATGTTGAAACATCAAATGGTTCCATCAAAGTTTTTCCGACCTGCTCTGTTCCATAACATACATTAGTATCCTCCAGCTAACATCTCCACAAAGGATTTTGACTCATTGTAAGAGGGAAGCCGCCACATAGCCAGAGAGCAGCAAAGAGCACTCCATCATCTGTTCCCTGGCTCACCACTCAGCTTACACATTGTCCAATGTGCACATGCAAGTCAGAGATTGGGGGGCAGGGGAGGGGAAGAGAGAAGGGGAATGTTTTGCCTCCATGAAAAAGTGCCTCAATTGTCCAGTTATTAACCTGGCAATGAATACATAACTACTTAACAGGGTTGTACTGGGATGTAATTGTTTATAAAGCACTTGATAGTCTCAGATGAAAAGTCTTATATAAGTTCACATTTGCATTCTATTGGTGTGGACTTGGAAAGTTACTCTTACAATTTATAACATGGTTATGTTGCAGTTTCAATTGTGATGCATAATCATAACTTTAATGGGTTGTTTATTCTACTGGGTATGCTGGATTTGGTCTCCACTATTTGGTTATCTTTGCAGTGTGAAAAAGTCATATAAAAGTGAGAGAGCAGGCAGACAAAGTGTACTGCACCATATTTTGCAAGCTTTTGGTGGACCCAGATGTATAAAGTTCATTTAGAGCTGTCTTTTTACAAGATACATATGTCTTGAATAAAATATATATATTTGCCGTACTTAAGCTATCTGGGGTTTTTGCAGCCTAGATGAATAAAAGTGAGATTGCTCTATGCATTGCATTAGTTGTTGACATGTTTATGATGCGGTCTGATTGATTGTGTTGTGGCTTGCAATGCTATTGGTTTATGCAAAGAAAAGAAATGAAATCAAGCTCCCAATAAATGGAATTGGAAATATTTTTAGAACACCTACTACTGAGAGACTTGATCAAACATCATAAAACATGTTCTGTCAACATCTTCTGACAAATAATGAAACAAAACAGGCTCTCTATATTATGACAAGGTGCGTTTACGCTAAAGTAAACACTTGACTCTGTATTGATTTCTGCATAAATATTGTATTTTGTATAATAGCTATTAATGACTATAATTTTAATAACATTTAGATGTAAATTATGAAGCTTACAATCAAAGGATTTCTGGGAACTGGAATCAATGTTAACCATTTAAAGTTTGGAAATTTCAAAATGTGCATTATTTTTCAATAAGCCATTTCCAAAAGTGCTGAACTGCATTTAAAATGTTTTCTTCTTAATTATTCTATCCAGAGAGAGCTCTTTTCTCTGGAGTAATTACAATACATTTAAAACTTGATAAATAACAGAAAGAGCCTTGTTTGAAAGTAAGGGTTTCTCGTGAATAGTTTGTGGTATAATCCAATCTAAGGCAATTTCTGTTTGGAAAGATTACTAATTTACTAAATATGGACTAGATTAGCTCTACCAAATCGTATCTCCCCCCCTCAAAAACCCGAAGAATCCTGGATGTAGTAGGTGGGACAAATGCTCAGTCTGAGTCTTTTAATGAATTTGGTTTGGGGAGGGAAAAGTCTATTTGTACCTTTCACTCGTTACTTTATAGTGCATCATGAAATGTAGTATGTGTGCAAGCCATTGCCAGAGAAAATACCTAGATGTGCTTCAGCCTTGTAAAAATGTGTTTTACAACTGTCAAAACAAAACTATTTTTTGCCATAAAGTGCTGAGTGGATTGATTTATTTTTAACCTGAACCTCTTAGCAAAATGGTGGAAAAGCACTGATACTTATACAGAAATTTATTAGATGGGTTCTTAAGGTATCTTGTTATGTCAATGTGCGGTAATGGCTGTTGCCCGTTACATTATGTGCATTCCATTTTCTAAAAACTAAAGTAAAGTACCCCTTTAGCAAAGAGAGAAGAGCTACATAAAACCAAGGCACACAGTAATAAGATGTCAACACAGATGATGCAGAGGTGGCAACATTTAGAAATAACCACAGCTTCCAGTTCCTTTTCAAAAAGAATGAGGACGACCTGGTGGTTTATTGAGTGCGTGAGACAGGGTTAAACTATTAATGGATAAACAAGTGGAGCTATAATAGCCAAGTCTGAGGATATTATTTTTAGTTCTTGGTAAAAAAATAAGGGGAAATATGAGGCAAACCCACAATGACTTTGTGTTCCTTAAAATGAATGAAAATGAGTGAAAACGAATGCCATCAGTGAGATGATTAAAATTTCAATCTTCTGCTAGTGGTTTGAAACTTAATCATTCTTCTGAGGAGCATAAGACTATTATACTTTTATTCCCAAGGTAAATAAATAATAAATCGACTAGTTTAGAATAAAAATGAAAATAAGCTAAATGACAGAATGCAGTTTTAGGACCTTGTTAAAACTTTAAAAAAGCTATTTATTGGAGTTACGTTTTTAAACTGTTTTTATATCTATACCTTTCACATGTGGTTAAGAATTTCCATGCTTATTTTTGAAAATTTTTAAAAAAGAGCCAGTACTGGTTATGATTCCACACTGAAGGCTGTATTCTGATATGGGCTTAAAATAGGGAATACATTCGTGTTTTCTCTACAGGCTTCTCTGTGTGAAATTTCACAGCTTAGTTTTGATGTCCTTTGAATTTTCTAAGTAGTTTTATGTTTTTTAAATACATTTGTAATTGGAAGAAATTGGTCTTTGGCTGAAATCTGTCAGGGGTTCTAACATTTTATTGTCTGTATGTATGTTTAAAACAGCATTTTGTATCTACACAACAAAAATTGGCACAGGTGAAACTTCACTACATCTGATATTGTTGGATGCAGGGGTGGCTCTATGTATTTTGCCGCCCCAAGCACGGCAGTCAGGCTTTCGGCGGCATGCCTGTGGGCACTCCGCTGGTAACGTGGATTCGGCGGCATGCCTGCAGGCGGTCTGCCAGTCCCGCGCCTTCGGTGTACCCACCACCAAATTGCTGCCGAAGCCACGGGACCGGCGGACCTCCCACAGGCATGCCGCCGAAGGCAGCCTGACTGCCGCCCTCACGGCAACCGGCAGGCTGCCCCCAGCAGCTTGCCACCCCAGGCACGCGCCTGGTGCGTTGGTGCCTGGAGCCGCCCCTGGTTGGATGTTCTGTGGTACGAAATATTTAGGATTAAGCATAATGTTTTTGCTCTTATTCTTCATAACAAAGTTCATCCATCAGCATGGCAGACACACATTTTTCTCCTTGAGAAAACAAAGAATTTCCTTATTTCAAAATGGCTGCCATCTCCCACTGTTCTCAGATTAATGCCACAGGCTGCCCTCAGTTGAGATGACCATGATTTCGTTACAGCCTCTGCAACAGGAAACTTAGGCTGCCCTTAGCAATGATCATAGAATCACAGAATATCAGGGTGGGAAGGGACCTCAGGAGGTCATCTAGTCCAACCTCCTGCTCAAAGTAGGACCAATCCCCAACTAAATCATCCCAGCCAGGGCTTTGTCAAGCCTGACCTTAAAAACCTCTAAAGAAGGAGATTCCACCACCTCCCTAGTAACCCATTCCAGTGCTTCACCACCCTCCTAGTGAAAAAGTTTTTCCTAATATCCAACCTAAACCTCTCCCACTGCAACTTGAGACCATTACTCCTTGTTCTGAGATCTGGTACCACTGAGAACAGTCTAGATCCATCCTCTTTGGAACCCCCTTTCAGGTAGTTGAAAGCAGCTATCAAATCCCCCCTCATTCTTCTCTTCTGCACACTAAATAATCCCAGTTCCCTCAGCCTCTCTTCATAAGTCATGTGCTCCAACCCGCTAATCATTTTTGTTGCCCTCCGCTGGACTCTTTCAAATTTTTCCACATCCTTCTTGTAGTGTGGAGCCCAAAACTGGATGTAGTACTCCAGATGCCAAATAGAGGGGAATGATCACGTCCCTCGATATGCTGGCAATGCTCCTACTATACAGCCCAAAATGCCGTTAGCTTTCTTGGCAACAAGGGCACACTGTTGACTCATATCCAGCTTCTCGTCCACTGTAACCCGTAGGTCTTTTTCTGCAGAACTGCTGCCTAGCCACTCGGTCCCTAGTCTGTAGCAGTGCATGGGATTCTTCCGTCCTAAGTGCAGGACTCTGCACTTGTCCTTGTTGAACCTCATCAGATTTCTTTTGGCCCAATCCTCTAATTTGTCTAGGTCCCTCTGTATCCTATCCCTACCCTCCAGCATATCTACTCCTCCTCCCAGTTTAATGTCATCTGCAAACATGCTGAGGGTGCAATCCACGCCATCCTCCAGATCATTAATAAAGATATTGAACAAAACCGGCCCCAGGACCAACCCTTGGGGCACTCCGCTTGATACCAGCTGCCAGCTAGACATGGAGCCATTGATCACTACCCATTGAGCCCGATGATCTAGCCAGCTTTCTATCCACCTTGTAGTCCATTCATCCAGTACATACTTCTTTAACTTGCTGGAAAGAATACTGTGGGATGATGGCCTCTGACTCCTGTTGTTCCCAACAGTAGTGAATCCAAGCTACCCTTAGGAAGATGGTGGCTACCTATGCCTCTCAAGAAGGAGACAATGGCACTGTGAGAAGCAAATGAATGTGGGAGGGCATGAGGCAAAAACTGGAATGTATGTGTGTGGGGAAATGTAGCAGGCAGGAAAAGAAAACTGGTTGGGGATCCTATGCAAAAGGGAGCCTGAGAAGATGGGATTAGCAAAGGCAGGAGGAATAATATGAAGGGCAAGAGAAGAGGGATGGCAAATAGGGGGGAATCCATGGAGGATGGGAGAACAGAGAGAGAATGTGAATGAGGCAGAGAAGAACAAGAAGTAGGTCAGAGAGTGATAGGGAAGGGGGATGGAGGTTATAATGGCAGCTACTCCTCCCTGGAGGATAGTAAGGGTAAATGGAGTCCCCTTCAAGTTGCCAGTTGGGAAGTTCACATTTGTATATTTAAGATTGAACTGTGAACCTGAAGTGATCAATGGAAGCAGAAGACTTCCCTTTAAAGGCTCAAAAACCTAAAGGCCGATGGAAAACAACCTGTGATTTATTATTATTATTGAAGTCTTATGATTTTAAGCCAGTTTGCTATTTGGTAGTCCGAGTCATGAATTTTTGAATGCTTGTGACTGGCAATACAGTTATTCCTCCCCCGCACCACTACCACCAGTTCCTTCCACCACAATAGCCACATATCTCTTCTCCCCTATGTTCTAGCCCCTAGAAACTGCAAGAGGAGAAAAGGAAGCTCCCCTTTAACTCTGTTACTGAGCCAGTCCAGGGTTTGATGACCTTCCCATGGCTCACCACAGAAGCAGCTTTTTTGAGACAAACCATGGGGGAAGTTTATTTGGCTCAAGACTGCGACCAGCTGCCATTCTGAGTCTGGGGTAAAAAGAGACATGAATTTGCAAACTGGTGTGACAGCTAATACATTCGGGGTACTGTTATAATAGCCAAACAACAAAATAGTAGGAGATCTTTGTAATTCCAGTGACACTGTTCAGCACCACCCTTACACTATGAGTAAGATAAGTTCTGTGCAAATCAAGGTATAACTTAAATGTGGACTGTTGCAGCGTCTCCTAAATGTTACAGACATCTGTCAATCACAGGTCACACTTCGAAATCTGAATCTTAATCCATCTAATGCTGTACCCTAAATGTACCTAATTGTGAATATGACAGACACAGTGCAGTGAGGTTAGACCCTCAGTTTTGGTAGCATTTGCAAATTTCTTTACATTTAGACTCTTGGAATTCTAGATGCTAGAGTGTCAGCCCATGGCCAGGCAGAAGAGTAAAGCCCCCTTCACCTCCCTGCCTGGCCCTGCTTCAGTTGTGACTCTGATTTCAGGGGTCAGGGAACTCAGGAGCTACTCCTCACCCTGTAAGCAAGAGGGTAGGGAGTTGAAGGAGCCCTAGTCTTGTCCCCCTCTAAATTGGTGGCTACACAAGCTGGCTGGGTGCACAGCAGGGAACAAGTTGCTCTATGGAAGGCTAACATCTTTCAGTGAGCAGCATACTCTCCAAGCAAGGGGGAGCAGGGGAGGAATTGGAGCTCTCTGCTCCTGGGCCACAATAGCTACACACTGGCCGCTGCTCAGGGCAGATTTTAAAGTTACATTCTATCCCCACATAAGTACATTTTTTATTTTTATTAACATAAAACAATCTGTCATGAAGTTTATAAAGCTGCATATTATCTATTATTTATAATAATTATTTATTATTAAGCAATCAATTTACAAACACCTAGAAGATAATAAGGTGATAAATAACAGTCAGCATGGATTTGTCAAGAACAAATTGTGTCAAACCAACCTGATAACTTTCTTTGACAGGGTAACAAGCCTTGTGGATGGAGGGGAGTGGTAGATATGGTATATCTTGATTTTAGTAAGGCTTTTGATACTGTCTCGCATGACCTTCTCATAAACAAACTAGGGAAATACAACCTAGATGGAGCTACAATAAGGTGGGTGCATAACTGGTTGGAAAATCATTCTCAGAGAGTAGTTATCAGTGGTTCACAGTCTTGCTGGAAGGGCATAATGAGTGGGGTCCCACAGGGATCAGTTCTGGGTCTAGTTCTGTTCAATATCTTCATCAGTGATTTAGATAATAGCATAGAGAGTACACTTATAAAGTTTGTAGACTATACCAAGCTGGGAGAGGTTGCAAGTGCTTTGGAGGCTAGGATTAAAATTCAAAATGATCTGGACAAACTGGAGAAATGGTCTGAAGTAAATAGGATGAAATTCAATAAGGACAAATGCCATGTACTCCGCTTAGGAAGGAACATTCAGTTGCACACATACAAAATGGGAAATGATTGCCTAGGAAGGAGTACTGCAGAAAGGGATCTGGGGGTTATAGTAGATCAGAAGCTAAATATGAGTCAACAGTGTAACACTGTTGCAAAAAAAGCAAACATCATTCTGGGATGTATTAGCAGGAGTATTGTAAGCAAGACATGAGAAGTAGTTCTTCTGCTCTATTCTGCACTGATTAGGCCTCAGCTGGAGTATCGTGTCCAGTTCTGGGCGCCACATTTCAAGAAAGATGTGAACAAATTGGAGAACGTCCACAGAAGAGCAACAAAGATGATTAAAGGTCTTGAAAACATGACCTGTGAGGGAAGATTGAAAAAATTGGGTTTGTTAAGGCTGGAGAAGAGAAGACTGAGAGGGGACATAACAGTTTTTTCAAGTACATAAAAGGTTGTTACAAGGAGGAGGGAGAAAAAATGTTGTTCTTAACCTCTGAGGATAGGACAAGAAGCAATGGGCTTAAATTGCAGCAAGGGCGGTTTAGGTTGGACATTAGGAAAAACTTCCTAACTGTCAGAATGGTTAAGCACTGGAATAAATTGCCTAGGGAGGTTGTGGAATCTCCATCATTGGGGATTTTTAAGAGCAGGTTGGACAAACACCTGTCAGGGATGGTCTAGCTACTACTTAGTCCTGCCTTGAGTGCAGGGGACTGGACTAGATCACCTTTCGAGGTCCCTCCCAGTTCTATGATTCTATGATTTCTATTTACTAAAGACTCTATACTGGCGATGCCATGGGATCGTGGAGAGCAGTTCTGTTTATGATCATTTTAAGTGGCCCCATGCCCAAAGGCCTCGGGGGCATATGACACAATATTGTTAAAATGTACAAAGAAAAAGCACGTCCCAGCAAACTGCCGACACATCTGTATCCACAGAGTGCTGTTATACTGAGTGAGAGGGTTTTGTACCACGGTGTAGCATTTTACTAAGTAACCAGTTTTTACATCCTGTGGTGCGTACTTCTGAGGATGAAATATTGCTGATGCTTCTACAGGTACTGTAAAGGAAAGTTAATACCATATGTAGTGACATCACAGTTATGGTGATCTATCTGGAAATCCTTTCAGACAAGTGATGAAATAGCAGATGCAAAACATGAATGTTGAATTGCTTATCAAGGAGTGGATAACAGGAGGGTTTAAGCTTCCTTCAATAGTCCTTTCTGTAAGGATTACCTACATTTCCCTCCACAGATACAGTTCTATATCTATAATAATTCCTAGTAAATTGCAGTACCAGAATGGCAGTGAAAAAGAAGCTTCTTTATCACAGGCTTCTAAGCAGTGATGATTAAAATTTATACCACTATTATGTCTTATTATAAAACCTCTAAAGAAAAATAGAAGTTGATCAGTGGCTAGATTATGCATTTCCTGTATGTCTCTTTACTGTATCTCTACTGTTCTTTCTCCTAAATCAAACAGTTCAATCTAAGGAAGCAACTATTGAAACAGAAAAATTTGAAAATTGTGGACAGATCAGATTTTCAATATCTCTCAATATCTACATGACTTCAGTCAGCATTGTTGGTGTTAGTTGACTTATGCAAATAGGAGGCTTGAACAAGAACAAAATGAAATTAATGCAGGTTCTTTAAAGACCAACAGATTTATTTGGGCATAAGCTTTCGTGGGTAAAAACCTCACTTCTTCAGTGAGGTTTTTACCCACGAAAGCTTATGCCCAAATAAATCTGTTGGTCTTTAAGGTGCCACCAGACTCCTTGTTGTTTTTGTAGATATAGACTAACACGGCTACCCCCTGATACTTGATGCAGGTTCTTTGGTTCCTGTCACCTTCAACACACATGGAGATGCATCGTGTTAGTCTGTACCATATGGGAGTGAGAAGTACATGGGATATGTCAATATGCCATAAAAGTGCTATGCCACTTACCTGCATGCAGGCTTTACTTTCAGTGACATTTAAAGGGGTAACAAGGGTAACTATGGCGGTGCTGTATGTTCACACTTTACACCACATGGAGAGGGATGCAAAGATGGAAAATACATAATTTGTCTTACAGTTACTGATCTATGCCAATTTGAGCTGCACTGTTAAAATGTAAAAATAAAAAATATAACTCTGGGGTCAGAGGTCTATGTCTCTAATTTCTGTTTTATGTTGAGAACTGGCAAGAAAGTTGTAAGGAAATCTTGGTAGAACTCACAGTTGAGTCTGGATGGGTATCGGAGTCAGGATAATTTGTCTGGCATTCCTATTAATCAGAAGAAACAACTAGTGACCATCCAAGTCTATTCTGTGTCTCAGAACTCACATTGGCCTGCTAAACCCAGGATTGTGAGTTCAATACTTGAGGGGGCCACTTAGGGATCTGGGGCAAAATCAGTACTTGGTTCTGCTAGTGAAGGCAGGGGGCTGGACTCAATGACTTTTCGAGGCCCCTTCCAGTTCTAGGAGATAGGATATCTCCATATATATTTATAATCTCTTTATCATGAAAGCTGAACTTACAAATGTAGAATTATGTACAAAAAATAACTGCATTCAAAAATAAAACAATGTAAAACTTCAGAGCCTACAAGTCCACTCAGTCTTATTTCTTGTTCAGCCAATCACTCAACCAAACAAGTTTGTTTACAATTGCAGGAAATAATGCTGCCAGCTTCTTGTTCACAGTGTCACCTGAAAGTAAGAACAGGCATTCGCATTGCACTGTTGCAGCCAGTGTCACAAGATATTTACATGCCGGATGTGCTAAAGATTCATTTGTCCCTTCATGCTTCATCCACCATTCCAGGTTCTGCTCGATAACAATCATAGAAAATTACGGTTGGAAGAGACCTCAAGAGGTCATCTAGTCCAACCCCCTGCTCAAAGCAGGACCAACACCAAATAAATCATCCCAACCAGGGTTTTGTCAAGCTGGGCCTTAAAAACTGTCTAGGGATAGAGATTCCACCACCTCCCTAGGTAACCCATTCCAGTGCTTCACCAGCCTCCTAGTGAAATAGTTTTTCCCAATATCAAACCTAGACCTCCCCCACTGCAACTTGAGACCATTGCTTCTTGTTCTGTCATCTGCCACCACTGAGAACAGCCTAGCTCCATCCTCTTTGGAACTCCCCCTTCAGGTAGTTGAAGACTGCTATCAAATCCCCCTTCGCTCTTCTCTTCTGCAGACTAAATAAGCCCAGTTCCCTCAGTCTCTCCTCATAAGTCATGTTACCCAGCCCCCCAATCATTTTCGTTGCCCTCCGCTGGACTCTCTCCAATTTGTCCACATCCTTTCTGTAGTGGGGGGAGGGGGAAAAAACTGGACACAGTACTCCAGATGTGGCCTCACCAGTGCCGAATAGAGGGGAATAATCACTTCCCTCGATCTGCTGGCAAGGCTCCTACTAATACAGCCCAATATACCGTTAGCCTTCTTGGCAGCAAGGGCACACTGTTGACTCATATCCAACTTCTCGTGCACTATAATCCCCAGGTCCTTTTCTGCAGAACTGCCGCTTAGCCAGTCAGTCCCCAGCCTGCATGGGATTCTTTCGTCCTAAATGAAGAACTCTGCACTTGTCCTTTTTGAACCTCATCAGATTTCTTTTGGCCCAATCCTCCAATTTGTCTAGGTTATGCTGGACCCTATCCCTAGTGTAGCGGGGCGGCCTGGCTTCCAGGCGCCCCAGGAAGCGAGGAGCCAGAACAGCCGCCAGAGTGGGCGGAGCCACCGCAGCCTGTCCCCGCCCCCTGGAAGTCAAGGGGCGGGACAGGAAGTATAAAGGCCAGGCCACAGCGCTCAGTAGCTGGCCGGCAGCGGGAGAGGACAGACGCTGGTGCCCGAGCTCACGCGGACCTGAGCCTGCCGAGAGCCTGGTATCCCGAGGAGGACTGGCCGAGCCTGCCAAGAGCCCGGTATCCCGAGGAGGACTGGCCGAGCCTGCTGAGAGCCCGGTATCCTGAGGAGGACTGGCCGAACTGCCGAGAGCCCGGTACCCCGAGGAGCGGCCTGAGCTTCCCCCCGCCGAGGGCCCAGAGGGAGCGACAGACCTACCTGGTGCTCGGGGCCCGGAGGAGCCCATGATCTGCAACCCAGCAGACGGAACTCAGGAGGAGCAGGTACCCATGGAGGAGGAGATGGGAAGTGGCCCGGGGATAGCAGACCCCGAACCCATGTCAGTGTGTTGCGGTCAGGATCCCCACTGACTGCGCGGCAGACGGACTGCTGCGGATAGGGCCCCGGGCTGGAACACAGTGGAGTGGGTGGGCCTGTGTTCCCCCCTGCCACCCCGCGCCGGGTGGCAGTCTCTCCTCCTCCTTGTCCAAGGGGCCTGGGCCCCTGACTGACTATTGGTTTGCTGCCCCGCCCTGACCCAGGGCCTGAGCTCTGAACTGTTAATTGTGTGCTCAGTCCCTGCACAAAGGTTGAGCTCTGAACTGTCAATTGTGTGCTTAGCCCCTACCCAAAGGTCGGGGCCCTAACTGTTATTCGCTTTGTAGCGGGGTGGCCTGGCTTCCAGGCGCCCCAGGAAGGGATGAGCCCCACCCCGGAACTACTACACCTAGTCTCCAGAGTATCTACCTCTCCCCCCAGCTTAGTGTCATCCGCGAACTTGCTGAGGGTGAAATCTATCCCATCATCCAGATCATTAATGAAGATGTTGAACAAAACTGGCCCCATGATTGACCCCTGGGGCACTCCGCTTGATACCGGCTGCCAACTAGACATCGAGCTGTTGATTGCTACTTGTTGAGCCCGACAATCTAGCCAGCTTTCTATCCACCTTACAGTCTATTCATTCAATTCATACTTTTTTAACTTGCTGACAAGAATACTGTGGGAGACCGTATCAAAAGCTTTGCTAAAGTCAAGATATATCACGTCCACCACTTTCCCCATATCCACAGAGCCAGTTATCTCATCATAGAAGGCAATCAGGTTGGTCAGGCATGACTTGCCTTTGGTGAATCCATATTGACTGTTCCTGATCACCTTCCTCTCCTCCCAGTGCTTCAAAATGGATTCCTTGAGGACCTGCTCCATGATTTTTCCGGGGAATGAGGTGAGGCTGACCGGTCTGTAGTTCCCCGGATTCTGATTCTTCCCTTTTTTAAAGATGGGCATTATATTTGCCTTTTTCCAATCATCCGGGACCTCCTGATCACCACGAGTTGTCAAAGATAATGGCCAATGGCTATGCAATCACATCAGCCAACTCCCTCAGCACCCTTGGATGCATTAGATCTGGACCCATGGACTATTGCAAGTTCAGCTTTTCTAAATAGTCCTTAATCTGTTCTTTCACCACTGAGGGCTGCTTACCTCCTCCCCATACTGTGCTGCCCAGTGCAGCAGTCTGGAAGCTGACCTTGATTGTCAAGACCGAGGCAAAAAAAGCATTGAGTTCTTCAGCTTTTTCCACTTCATCTGTTGCCTCCCCCATTCAGTAAGGGTCCAACACTTTCTCTGACCTTCTTCTTCTTGCTAACATACCTGTAGAAACCCTTCTTGTTACATCCCCTGCTAGCTGCAACTCCAGTTCTGCTTTGGCCTTCCTGATTACACCCCGGCATGCTCGAGCAATATTTTTATACTCCTCACTAGTCATCTGTCCAAGTTTCCACTTCTCGTAAGCTTCTTTTTTGTGTTTAAGTTCACAGAAGATCTTACCTGCCATATTTGCTATTCTTTCTGCACATCGGGATGGTTTGTTCCTGTGCGCTCAATAAGGCTTCTTCAAAATACAGCCAGCTCTCCTGGACTCCTTTCCCTTTCATATTAGCGTCCCAGGGAAATTCAAAGCAGTATTGACCAACGCATGTTCAATTTCATTATCTGATTCAGATGCCATCAGCAGAAGGTTGATTTTCTTTTTTTGATGGTTCAGGTTCTGTAGTTTCTGCACCTGAGTGTTGCTCTTTTAAGACTTCTGAAATTGTGCTCCACACCCCATCCCGATCAGATTTTGGAAGGCACTTCAGATTCTTAAACCTTGGGTCAAATGCTGTAGCTATCTTTAGAAATATCACATTGGTACCTTCTTTGTGTCTTATCAAATCTGCAGCGAAAGTGTTCTTAAAATGAACATGTGCTGAGTCATCATCCGAGACTACTACAACATGAAATATATGGCAGAATGTGAATAAAACAGAACAGGAGACATACAATTCTCCCCTCAAGGAGTTCAGTCACAAATTTAATTAATATATTATTTTGTTAATGAGCATCATCAGCATGGAAGCATGTCCTCTGGAATGGTGGCTGAAGCATGAAGGGACATATGAATGTTTAGCATATCTGGCACATAAATACCTTGCAATGCCAGCTCAAAAGTGCCATGCGAACACGTGTTCTCACTTTCAGGTGACATTGTAAATAAGAAGTGGGCAGCATTATCTCCTGTAAAAGTAAACAAACTTCTTTGTCTTAGTTATTGGCTGAACAAGAAGTAGACTGAGTGGACTTGTAGGCTCTAAAGTTTTTTGCATTGTTTTGGTTTTGAGTGCAGATATGTAATTAAAATAAAATCTACATTTGTAAGTTGCATTTTCACGATAAAGAGAGTGCACTACAGTACTTGTATGAGGTTTAAAGCTAAAAATACTATTTCTTTTGTTTATAATTTTACAGTTCAAATATTTGTAATCAAAATAATATAAAGTGAGCAGTGTACACTTTATATTCTGTGTTGTAATTGAAATCAATATATTTTAAAATGTAGAAAAACACCCAAAAATATTTAATACATTTAAATTGATATTCTACTGTTTAACAGTGCGATTAAAACCACGATTAATCACGATTAATTTTTTAATTGCGATTAATTTTTTTGAGTTAATCACGTGAGTTAACTGTGATTAATCGACAGCCCTAGTTGAAATCCTTGCTAAAATAATCAACTTCATGGTAGAGCTTGAAGGGAGTCAATAGGCAATATCATCCCAATTAACCATTTAGGGCAGCCGTTGGGGCTGGGAGGAGAGAATGAAGGATCCAGCATGCCACACACCAAAAGAGATCTATCTATCTTAGGGTTTCCTATAGTGCCTGTAATTGCAGTATCTAAACAATAAGCAGGTAATTTAGAAGTGCAGGGTATTTCCATAGTGGGGTTATACTGGATTTTGTGAAATAATACTCTTACAACTTAAAAAAAAATGCAGCAAGGTGTAAAATGCACACAGATATGGAACAGAAAATGAAAGTACTAGAGGCTTGAGTGCGACTCCAGAGTATGTCTTGCATGTTCCAGAAACCGAGGAAAATCTTCACACTGTCTGATTTAGAGAATCTTTTTCTTACTAAATTTCTAGATGTCAGCATTTTAGGATTCCCCCCAAGTATATATTTAAGGGTCTCAATGTGTAAATTGGATAGTGGATAGCCAGGGAAGAACCATTTTTGATGTTTTCAGATATGTCTCCATTCTAGTATACCTGAGATTAGAATCTGACCCTTAATGCTCAGAACACCATACTCTACCTACTATCATTGGAAAAATAGTTGGACACTTTATGTGGATGGCAAATTGAAGCCTTTCAAGATAGTAAGTCTGCCTGGGTGAACAAACAGGTTTTTCTTTCTTCTGTGCAGGAAAAACTGCAGGTCCTTTAGAGAGGGTCACCCAGGTATTTCTGTGCCCTTTTCTTTTTAGCTTCGCTGTGCCTCTGAGTGCCTGTGTGAGGGCAGTTGCCTCAGAGGGTAGTCCAGACTTGTCATGCTTGGCGCTGGTGCAGCCAGTTGCCTGGTTAAATCATGTGTGGACTTTCCTGCTAGAAGAAAGGAAACTTTCAGGTAGACAAAGATGAATTTCCTTTGTTATTTTTCCAAGATATCAATACTGAACAATATTGTAAGACCCAAGATCCTAGCTTCAATTTTACTGTCATAGCTAATTCTCTTCCACCTTCCAAATGAAAAATGGCTAATTAGATGGATTTGTTGAACTCCAGGCAACATGGACAATAATGCCAACACTGTGCTAATATTTATTACAAACCTCAGTCATTTAAAGCTATAACTATATAAATGTTTTGTAAATCTAGAGATGTCCTACATATGTAACAATGGTAAATCACTGCTTTGCTTTTATGCAGCATCTGGTTTAAAATTAATCAGAATTGTGTCCAGTCTGTTTTCTAGAGTGTCAAAGAGGAATCTTTCTTTTGAAAAAAGCTTTTATAAAGGCTTTTGAATTTCTAGTGTCCTTTTCTATATCCTGTTGCAATACTCGGTGGTTATGGCAGGACTATAATGCCAAAGAAGCATTTCCAAAGCAAAGTCTTCTCAGTGATGACTATTGACCTGCTGTAGCGGTATAGAGAGTTGTTACAATAATCTTTGTAGAGTTTTCTCTGTCCTTACAGCAGGGGAGCATTACAAAGAGTGGCTGTTTCATAGTGTGTGCTGAGATCTGGAACAAAGTGCCAATTACACCTGTTTGGAATCTGGAATCTGGACTGCCCCAGCTATTTTAAGCACCCGTGTTGCCAACTCCACATAGCAGGAAGTCATCAGACAAATCCTGAAAAGTCACAAGATGTAGCTCTTTATGCACTCAAAAGGAGTCAAAAATGTCAATAAACAAAATTTCCAGAAAATGTCAATAAACAAAATTTCCAGAGAATTATATATATGTTTATGCGCCCAGGCAAGCATACTCACAAAATCATTCCCAAGCAGCTCAATAGTGTTAATAAAATCCATTCCATGCTCTTCTTACTACATTGGCAGGAATGGTATCCCTAGCCTCTGTTTGCCAGAAGCTGGGAATGAGTGACAGGGGATGGATCCCTTGATGATTACCTGTTCTGTTCATTCCCTCTCGGGCACCTGGCACTGGTCACTGTCGGAAAACAGGATACTGGGCTAGATGGACCTTTGGTCTGACCTAGTAGGGCCATTCTTATGTTCTGTTGCACACCAAGTCAATGTCATTATGTCTCAATTGAGCATGTCCTCGGAAAGAATTGCATTCCAGGGCTTCTTGGACTATACTCTCCAGGCGAGGAAAGGAAGTGTGTGGAGGCTGATTAAATACTTTGCTAAAGCCAGGCACACTTTGGAGAGAGCAGCAAATTAGACAGAGCTTGTTTTTACACAAATGTGTTCTTTCTCGCTGCTCCATAGTAGGTAGTACACCTCGTGATGCAGGGAAAGATGGCTAATGATGCGGGCAGGATGGGGGAGCCAGGTTAGCTGGCAAGGCGAGCCACACAGATAGAAGGTGGGGTGGGATGAGACAGGGCCATGTGCCCCAATGGGGCAGGGGTTATCGTGCATCCAGAGATTAAGCCCTTACCAAAGGTGGGGCTAGCTTGATTTTGGCTCCTCCTTACTCCTTACCTAGGCTTGGCCTGGGGTTAGCTCCCCAGCTGTTTTCAGAAATCAACCCCTGGAAGCGGGGGGATTGGGAAGGGGTCCAGCTAATGGATTTTTGTTTTTAAATCTTTAAATCTTTAAATGTTTACTTTCTTGGCTCCCTGCAGCTCAGGTGAGGCGCATGCCCTCTTCCCCATGGCTCTGGCTCTCCCTTTCACTAACCTGTTGGCTCAAATCCAGGCTGGCAAGAAAGGGAGGCTTGGCTAAAATTAACCAACCCCAGTCATACTGGGCTGCAGTGTACAGAGGGATTAAAGTAAAACTAAGGTTTAATTTTGGTGAAATTCTCCCTTGGGCACAGGATAATATGACACCCAAATCCCACTTATGGTTTATTTTGAGGGTTTGTGTGACCTGATAGGCCAGGGGTGGGGTTTGGATCCGGCCCGTGGGATTGCAACCCCGGTGGTGCCGCGGGCCCTGCGCCGCTTCCAGAAGTGGCTGGAACCACATCCCTGAGGCCGCTGGAGGGTGGGGGGCAGAGCCCTCTGCCCTCAGCTGCAGTCACCTCCCCCCACAGCTCCCATTGGCTGGGAACGGGGAATTGCAGCCAATGGGAGCTTCGGGGGGGTACCCATAGGCGAGGGCAGTGCACGGAGCCCTCTGCCTCCCCTCTCCACTCCCCCGAGGCCACAGGGACATGGTGCCAGCTGCTTCCAGGAGCAGCGTGGGGCTAGGGCAGGCAGGGAACCTGCCCTGACCCCAGTGCGCACCTCTGCCATCCCAGAGCCGCTCCAGGTAAGTGGTGCCGTGCTGAAGCCCGCACCCCGAATCCCTCCTGCACTCCACACCAACTCCCTGCCCTGAACCCCTGCCGCACCCCTCCTGCACCCCAACCCATTGCCCTGAGCCCCCAGCCGCATACCACACCCGTGCTGCACCCCAACCCCCTGCCCTGAGCCCCTGACGCTCCCGTCCTGCACCTCAATCCCCTGCCCTGAGCCCCCCCTGCACTCCTCTCTGCACCCCTGCCCTGAGCCCCCTCATGCACTCTGCACCCCTCCTCCACCCCAACCCCTTGCCCTGAGCCCCTTCTTGCACACTGCACCCCCTCCCACACCCCGCACTCCCTCCTGCACTGCAACCCCCTGCCCCAGCCCTACTTTCATGGCCCTGCATGCAATTTCCCCACCCAGCTGTGGCCCTTGGGCCAAAAAGTTTGCCCACCCCTGTGATAGGCCTTGTGCACAGGGAATTTTACACTCAGGGAATTGAACATGGATGGTTTAAATAACTATATGAAATGGATACTGTCAAGGACTACATCACAAAGTAAAGAGTGTATCATCTGCCTCTTGGAGGACATAAACCTTCTGACCATTTGTGACCACTTAAGACTCCATATTATTTTTCAAAGATACAGGGTGTAATTCCCAGTGTTTCAGCCAAATTCCAGTTGAGATAGCTACTTCCTACCTACTTAAATTCTCCTTCCAATTTAAACTGGCTGTGGTACTGTTCTCTACTTGTGGCACCTTAGAGACTAACAAATTTATTAGAGCATAAGCTTTCGTGGACTATAGCCCACTTCTTCTGAAGAAGTGGGCTGTAGTCCACGAAAGCTTATGCTCTAATAAATTTGTTAGTCTCTAAGGTGCCACAAGTACNACTGGAACGTTGTTCCTTTAGTCCATGGGATTTGTAGTGCTCAGATCCTCTCTGGATGAGGACCATTAATTTCAACATAATAAGGGATCTCACTGGTGAGGGGATGCAGCAGCTGTTTAACACAGTTGCACCACCAAACAGTTTAAGCCAAGAAGTAGAGAACAGGTTTCACAGTAGCAGCCGTGTTAGTCTGTATCCGCAAAAAGAACAGGAGTACTTGTGGCACCTTAGAGACTAACAAATTTATTAGAGCATAAGCTTTCGTGGACTATAGCCCACTTCTTCTGAAGAAGTGGGCTGTAGTCCACGAAAGCTTATGCTCTAATAAATTTGTTAGTCTCTAAGGTGCCACAAGTACTCCTGTTCTTTTTGCGGATACAGACTAACACGGCTGCTACTGTGAAACCTGTTCTCTACTTCTTGGCTTAAACTGTTTGGTGGTGCAACTGTGTTAAACAGCTGCTGCATCCCCTCACCAGTGAGATCCCTTATTATGTTGAAATTAATGGTCCTCATCCAGAGAGGATCTGAGCACTACAAATCCCATGGACTAAAGGAACAACGTTCCAGTAAGAGAGTAGGAGCTGCCATGCTCAGCACCCTTCAGGATCGAACCCAATGATTGTAAAGTGCTTTGAGAACCTCTAATGCTGTAAGTGTTGACTCTTCGAACTCTTCACAGTTTATTAGAAAGAAGTATAATTCTCAGCAACATACGTTCATTTTTCTCATTTATTCTTTCTATCTAGAAAATCATAATTAAAGGTAGAGGTACCCTGGCATGAAGTGCTACTTGCTTCCTCGGCTTTTTTTTTAAACTAACATTTTAATAGCAGTTAATGCTTTTAGGTTTGCTTCACTTGTGGCAAAGCCATTTTTAAATGTTTCTTTTTACCACCAAGGACCTCCTCTGCTTTTGTTGAAGTCCATGTAAAATCAATCATTGGCTTCATAAAGAACAGGATCAGGCCCTAACTTGGGGACGACCACTCAACTCTCAAATAGCAGACAAAGGCTATGCGTGGATTCTCCAATGAAGAAGAATTTATTATGGCATATGTTGCTGCTATTATTGTTATAGTCCTGATGCGGGGCTCTGGCTGCAGAATGTTTGATGGAACTCAGGAAGGGTGTGTGCATACACAAAAATAGCTTTAAATCACTGTCACTCCCCTCTGATCTTAGGGACCAATCCTCTGGTGCCAATTAAAGCAAGACTGACCCTTATGGCAGCCACGATTGTGTCAGGGCCAGGCAATGTCTCCTTTCCCCCACCCATTGCCCTATTATGGTGGATCTACGTGATGAGAAGATCCCAATGTGGCTGGATTAATCTCATCTGGTCAACTCAACTGTCTTTAGTGCTTATGCTTTTTTTTTTATCACGTTGATTAATGCTGGTCAGGAATTTTCAATTAATTTTGTTTTGTTTTAGAACCTTGATTCATCAAAACAGAAACAGTTGGTGGGGAAAGGTCCCTTTTGACAAATCTCTTGATTTGTAGAACATTTTTTTTTAAATTGAAATGTCCCATTTTGAAATTGTCAAAATTAAAAGTCTCTCTTTAAAGTTTGAAAAGACTTTGAAATTTTAGTTGATTTATAGCAAATAATAGAAAAAATAAAAAAAAGTCAAAACTGAGTTTTGATTGACCAAATGGGAAGCTTATTTGGATTATTGGATTGTAAAATCTTTTGAGATTTTGACTTTTCATTCAACTCAGGAAGAGAAAAAATTCTGAAATCTCAAAAACTCACTGAATGGGAGAATGGTTTCCCACCCAGCACTACAGTTGACCAATCAGTTATGATTTCACTGAGCTATCCCCGGGGATACCTACATCTCGTTACTGAGCAGTAACTGTTAGCCTAGAACCTAGCAATGTGTTTGAATACAAATGATTTCTTACAATGTGTACCACCTTGCGATAAACTGCTGTATGTTCAACAACAAGATTAGCTCTTGACATTTCCTTTTCCAAAAAGGACAATCCCTTACCTAGCTATGATATTTATATGGTTTCCCATAACCTTGGAATGAAGACAACAAACACAAATATGAAACAGCAAAGGTTCTCAAACAAAGGTTGCTTTGTCTCCATTTTCCTAGAGTAAAGGTGTATGTGAATTTATATGTTCAAGCTTTGTTTAAATAGATATGAGAAATGTTTCTGGGTGTCACCGCTGGTGACAAGCTAGATTGTAAAGGTGTGACCTACAGTATTGTCTGAACACAGTCAGGTTTGGGCCCAGCTAGATCTCTTCTGGCAAGTAGTTCCTGCTTCCATAGCTCTTTCTGGCAAGGAGTTCCTAATCGTCTACTTGCCTCAAATGCACTCTGAATTATTCTACCAAAAGCTTCTTGGCTTTGCTCAATTCTTTGTCATGTCAATGCTTTTAGGTTCTCAAACTTCTGTATTGGTGACCCCTTTCACATAGCAAGCCTGTGAGTGCGACCCTCCCCCCCCCCCCTTATAAATTAAAACACTTTTTAAAATATTTAACACCATTATAAATGCTGGATGCAAAGCAGGGTTTGGGGTGGAGGCTGACAGCTCGTGACCCCCCATGTAATACCCTTGTGACCCCCTGAGGGGTCCCGACCTTCAGTTTGAGAATCCCTGCACAGTCAACCCTGATCACCGTGAATCTAATATTTGGGATAAGGCACCACTGTATTAGTAAATTCTTTCCCCTTCCCGCCTTGCCCGATTTCTTCAGGGTTGTGAAGATTAAATGTTTCGTTAGAGAACTAGTCTGGTGATACATTGTTTGTTAATAGGTTTTTTCTTTTGTTCTTCCTGTGAAAGAGGATTATTCCTTGTGTGTGACTCTGATATCATAGAATTATTATGTTGATAAGATGGATGGCATTCATTTATTTATTTAGTCTGTGAGCAACTGTATATTACTTTTATTTATAATAGAATTTTCTCAAATATATACTGTGAGGTCAGCTTCTGCTCTGCAGTAGCAATATGTATCTGGAATAATTCCATAGCTTTCAGCAGAGTTACACTGAATTTATACCAGTGTTACTGAGAGCAGAATCCAGCCTTGTGTAGTTAAGTCTGTCAAAGCAAAATTCGCTTTCTTTTCTGGGTCTTGCTAAGAACAACTCTGGACTGGTTTAGACCTATTCTACTGAAAAATAAATATAAAAGTAATGCATACTGACAGATTTGTATTAAGGCCCTGATTCAACAAAGCACGTAAGAAAAAAAAAATGAGGAGTCCTTGTGGCACCTTAGAGACTAACAAATTTATTTGGGCATAAGCTTTCATGGGCTAGAGCCCACTTCATCAGATGCATGAAGTGAAAAATACAGGAGCAGGTATAAATACATCAAAAGATGGGGGTTGCTTTTCCAAGTGTGAGGTCAGTCTAATGAGATAAATCAATTAACAGCAGGATACTAAGGGAGGAAAAATAACTTTTGAAGTGGTAAGAGAGTGGCCCATTACAGACAGTTGACAAGGAGGTGTGCCCAAATAAATTTGTTAGTCTCTAAGGTGTCACAAGGGCTCCTTGATTTTTTTTAGGGTTACCATACGTCCTCTTTTTCCCGGACATGTCCAGCTTTTCGGCAGTCAAACCCCCGTCCGGGGGGAATTGCCAAAAAGCCGAACATGTCCGGGAAAATGGCGGCTCTGCTCCTCCCCGACTCTTCGGCTCTGTTTAAGAGCCGGGCTGCCTGAGCGCTACCGGCTTCGGGCAGTCAGATGGGAAATGCCAGAGTCCACATCTACTGTCAATGTGTTGAAATTTTCTGGGATTACTTGTAAATCCTGTTGATTACATGAAAATGTGTCCCCCTGATCTGTCTGGACTACATAAAACCATGGATGCATCTGTTCTTTAATGTACTTTGACCTCAAGTATTAGAGGTGTGATTCCTCAGGCACACTCTATCAGCTGGGTTAAGAGATGGGAGATCAGAGGCCCTTTTGTCAAAATAATATTTTTGCTTCCACTTCTGATTTTCTTTCATCTTCTGTATGGTATCATTGTTATGAGATTTCAGCAAGTTATCAGTAATTGGTAAATTAGATATGATCCTTCTTCCCATTAATAGCTGAGCTGGAGAAAAACCATTCTCCAGGCATGTACTTCGGTAAACCTGTAATGCTTTGTACAAATCACCCCCACTGTCAAAAGTTTTTTTGTAAGGTTCTTTACTGTCTGTGTAGACCTTTCTACAAGTCAATTTGATGGGGGGTAATTTGGCCTAAAATTGGTGTCACCTCCTTTGGCACTGCAATGAAAGGGAGCCTGTACCTGGTGTTTTTATGATTGATGCTAGCAATGCACTGGTATATTTGTTCCAGAATAACCAGTAGCTTTTATTTTTGTTGGTCCCAGTTTTGGTCTTATTTTCAGTCTCTCATAATCTTGCTCAGACAGAATATTAACCTGAGCTCCTGTGTCCAGTTTCAGTGGAATAATTTTTCCATTCACTGTCATAGGCAGTATCCAGTCCCTCTCATCAGGATTGCTAGATCCCAGTACGTCTATGAAAAAAATCCTCAACCAGATTGTCTTCAACTGAATGCACTTGACTTTTCTGCATTTGGAAACTGCAGCATTTTTCAAAATGATTATTTTCCCCCACTTATGACAGAGTATCCCAAGGCAAGACACTGTTTGGGCCATGCTGTGATCCACACCTTCCATATAACCGTCTGTACCCAGTCTTCCCCTAGCAGTGGTTTTCAGTGCAAGTGGTTCCACTTTCTGATTTGACCTATTCTGGCTATATTCTTTAGTACTTAGTATATGGATAACCTCTTCTGGTGAATTCAGCTCTTTGGCTTCTTCTTTCACAGTTTCTGCTGCCCTGCATATTTGGAGAGCTTTTTTTAAAGCTAAATCTCCTTCATGGAGCAGTCTCTCTCTTAATACATTGTCTTTAATGCCACAAATGATTCGGTGTCTGACCAGAGACTCTGTCAACTCACCAAAGTCACGGGTATTACTAAGTTTCCTTAATTCTGTGACATATTGCTCTATGACAGTGGTTTTCAAACTTTTTTTCTGGTGACCCAGTTGAAGAAAATGGTTGATGTCCATGGTAACAGAGCTGGGGATGAGGGATTGGGGTCTGGGAGGAGCTCAAGACTGGGGCAGAAGGTTGTGGTGCGAGGGTGAGAGCTGTGGTGTAGGGCCAGGAATGAGGAGTTCAGGGTGCGTGAGGGTGCTCTGGGCTGGGGCAGGGGGTTGGGGTGCGGGAGGGAGTCAGGGGGCTGGGCGTGCAGGCTCTGGGCTGGGACCGGGGATGAGGAGTTTGGGATGCATGAAGGAGCTCTGGGTTTGGGGGAGGGCTCAGGGCTGGGGGAGGGGATTTGGGCGTGGAGTCGGGGTGCGGGCTTATCTCGGGCGGCTCCCAGGCAGTGGTGCAGTGGGAGTTCAGAGGCAGGCTTCCTCAGAAGCAGCCAGCAGCAGGTCCAGCTCCTAGGTGGAGGCACACTACCGTCTCCGCACCACTCTTGCCCGCAGGCACTGCCCCCATGTGCAGAGCCGGTGCTTGTGGCAGGGGCAGCACGCGGAGCCCTGTGGCCCCCCCCACCTAGGATCCGGACCTGCTGCTGGCCACTTCCGGGGCGCAGCCTGGTGTTGGAACAGGTAGGAACTAGCTTGCCTTAGCTGGGCAGCACCACCAATGGGACTTTTAACAGCCCAGTCAGCGGTGCTGCCCAGAGCCACCATGATCCAATCCCTTCCATTCCTGTGTCGCGACCCACAGTTTGAAAACCATTGCTCTATGGTATCATCAGATTTTTTGCGTGCATGTAAAAATGTGTGTCTCTCAAAGGTTTTATTCCTTTTTGGTATGCAATTTTCCTCTAATTTAGTCAGTATTTTATTTAACTTCATGCTTTCACCTTCATCAAACTTAAAGTTGTTATAAATATCCAGTGCTTTCTCCCCAACAATATGCAAAAAGATAGATGATTTCACTTTATCATTTTTTCATCTGCCCCATGGCAGCTAAATACAATTCAAATCTATGTCTCGACAACATTGGTGGACAATTGCAGACTGGAAGGAGGTTGCAACACATCCATTTTTGGTCCCTTCCCCACTTCTTAAGCTAGTCAAGCTACTATTGTGCTCACTAAATACATGCAAAAGCCTCTGTACCTGGTGCTCCACGTTCTTCTCTGGTGCTTCCTTGTGTCTCTGCTTTCAGTTGAAAACACAGGAGTTAACCTCAAAATTAAATCAATGGAGATATCCCATCTCTTAGAGCTGGAAGGGACTCTGAAAGGTCATTGAGTCCAGCCCCCCTGCCTTCACTAGCAGGACTAAGTACTGATTTTGCCCCCTAAGTGGCTCCCTCAAGGATTGAGCTCACAACCGTGGGTTTAGCAGGCTAATGCTCAAACCACTGAGCTATCCCTCCCCCTACTGCAGGTTTCTTCTCATTCATCACTTCTGACACCATGTATCAATTTTGGGGTTCATTAACAAATCAAATGAATGAGAAAGGAATAAAACTTTTAATAAAACAAACTGGAGAGCTTTTGTAGTGAGCTGCTGCAACCAGCCATGCGGTGTTCCCAACCCCTGCCTCCAGGCACTTCTCCAAGTTCCTATGTTCATAATACTGTCCCTTATGAGGGAGCAGCTCCAAATTATTTTCTTCTACAAACATATCTCTACAGGGAGAACAGTCTGACCCTGGGTGAAGTGGGGGGGGGGGAGGAAATTACACAGCATTTTAGTCTCAAGTCTAACATGAAACACTGCAAGCTGGTTGGGAACAAAAGCAAAACAAAAATTGATAAAATTTAAAATGTATGAGTTGGGCTACTTAATTTTATTAACTAAAACTTTCTTAGCTACATCTTTTTGCAGGAGAAGTCTTACCAACAGCCTGTCTCATAGGTCACCTTGGAGGCATTCTCTCAGTGTCTTTGTAAACTCTACAGAGAATTTCTAGTATTTACCCTCAATTTCATGTTTTCTCAGGAAGGAGAGCTTTAGAATAAGACTCCAATCTCTATTCAGGATTTTTAGCTTTTCTCTGTTTGCTTTTTCCAATATCTAGTCTCAAAGACCCTCTCAGCATAATTTCCTCCTGCAGCAGTGGAGGTGGAGTTAAGGATAATCTACCTTTGGGGTTTGTTTGGGGGAGGTGGTGGCTATGTTTCTGGTTTTGTTCCAAATAGATTTAAAAAATGTCCTTAGATTAAATGAATGAGAAGACATAACGTCATTCTAGTTTACATAAATATATTAATCTGTTTATCTCCTAGATGAAAGGTAATTAGGGAGAAATTGCCTAATTTATTCTGTCATCAAATCATTTTACACCTCTATGTAGACATGAGGCATTAGGGAGTTTCAAACAGCTGCAAACTGTTGCATTCTACTTGCTCAAATATAAACCTGCATAAGGATTAAATATGCTACCACCCTCAAGACTAATTTAGCATTCAGAGTTACATGTACACCTTTGCTCTAGGGCAGCAGTACAGGCAGATACATAATAAGAAAAGGGCTCATCCAATAAAACTGGTGGATCCTCTGAATCCAAAGTGTGATTCATATACGGCAGGGGTAGGCCACGTATGATACGCGTGCCAAAGGCAGCATGCGAGCTGATTTTCAGTGGCACTCACACTGCCCGGGTCCTGGCCACCGGTCCAGGGGGCTCTGCATTTTAATTTAATTTTCAATGAAGCTTCTTAAACATTTTAAAAACCTTATTTACTTTATAAGAAACAATAGTTTAGTTATATATTATAGACTTAAAGAAAGAGACCTTCTAAAAATGTTAAAATGTATTACTGGCACATGAAACTTTAAATTAGAGTGAATAAATGAAGACTCAGCACACCACTTCTGAAAGGTTGCTGATCCCTGATATACAGAGTGAGTCATACAGAGACCCAGCCTGTCCCCACAGAATGCCACCCTCTGTATGCAGACTCTTTGAGTCCCTCTCGCACTCGTACTGTAGCTCCCTTTGGAGTCATGTTGACATTGCCTCTGGTGCACGTGCCAGTGTGCTTCACACTCTATGGCCTAGTCTTCACTTACCGGCTGGTCCGGAGGCACGCCATCGATGTTCTGGGATCGATCCCGGAAGTGCTCACAATCGACGCCGGTACTCCAGCTCGCCGAGAGGAGTACGCGGCGTCGACGGGGGGAGACTTCCGGCCGCGTCTGGACCGCGGTAAGTCCGGAGTAAGGTACTTCGAATTCAGCTACGTTATTAACGTAGCTGAATTTGCGTACCTTAGTCCGAAGTCCGGACTAAGTGTAGACCAGCCCTTTGATAGGGGTTGAAGGCTGGCTTCATTGACATCAATCCATGGAGCATTCTAGGGAGCATGCTACAGAAGTATTGCTTTCCTTTCCATAGAATTTGGGGACTTTGGCCTGGAAACCTGAAGAAAGTTTATAGCTCTAAAGGGATGCAGATGGACTGCCTTTAATCTATTATTAAAACCTTCCATAAAGTCTCCTTGTTTTGGATTAGGTCTGCCGCTCTGGGAGATGCCTGTTGCAGGGATACTCAACTTTTCACCACCCAGTCACAGTTTGAATCAAACTTAAGAACAAAAATCACTATCATAGCTGGTTGTAGAGCTCATCAGAAAACGGAATTTTCGTTCCATGGGAAATTCTGACATTTTGAATTTTTTTTATTCCAAATAGGAACAAAAATTCTGAAAAATGTTTTTGATTTGGGGTTATCAAAATGTGGTGTTTCAATAATGTTGAAATATTTCATTTTGATAGAGTAAAAATGCTTCATTTCAATAATGTCAAAACATCACAATGTATAATATTAATATCAATACTACATTATATATAATATAATATTAAAATCAATATTTTCATATAAACTAAAAATTAAATGAATTGAAACAAAGTAAAAACAAAAACCAGAAAAGTTTTACCTTAATGAAACAAGAAAGTCTAATTGCATTGAAAATTTTAAAATCAATACCTTCCCATGAAAATTTTTGATTTCAGTGCAACTGTATTTTACCTACAGAAATCTCTTCCAGAAATGTTTCAACCAGCTCTAACTGGTACTAAGTGGTAAAAATGTTTTAGTCTGACAGAAAGGCCAACACCTGAGTGGGGCTGGAGATTGAACTATCCGCTCACCACTCTATGTAGAACTAGGGTGACCAGATGTTCCAATAAAATCAGGACTGTCCTGATATTTAACCCTTTGTCCTGCATCCCAATCAATGTACGATCGGGATGCCATTTGTCCTGATATTCGAGTAAGGAAGAGAGCGGGAGGGAGGCGCTGCCCCCATGGGTGCTCTGGGGCTGGAGCATCCACAGGGAAAAATTGCAGCCAAGCTCCCCCCCTTGCCTCCTTCTCCCCCCCTCCAGCGCGTCGCATCCCTGCTCCTCCCCCTCTCCCAGCGCTTCCCACCGATTACCAGCTGTTTGGTGGCACTTAGCGCTTTCCAGGAGGGAGGGGGGAGAGAGGACGCGGTGTGGTGCACTCAGGGGAGGAGGCAGAGAAGAGGCAGAGCAGGGGTGGGGAATTGGGGGAAGGGGGTGGAATGGGGGCAGGGCGAGGGTGGTGCAGAGGCAGGAAGAGGCTGGGGGTGGGTAAACACCCACCCAGCAGAGGGGAAGTTGACGCCATAGGAGTGAGTGGTGGGCGGGGGGGGGTGAAGAGGCGAGCGGCGGGCGGGGAGGCGAGCGGTGGGTGGGGTACTGAGGAGGGACGCAGCAAGCCAGCGGCAGGCCAGGGGATGAGGAAGGGCGCGGTGGGGGGGCCAAGCGGGGAGGGGGCATGACCTGGGGCAGAGTGGGGGCAGAGCCTGGGAGGAGCAGGGAGGAACTGCGGGCGGGGCTGATGGCACCCCAATCTGTCCCGACATTTTAGTGTGGTGATCTGGTCACCCTATGTAGAATAGGAACATTGGTGGGACTCTGTGGAGTAAATTTTGTTACCTACCACTGCTTCTAGTGATAAACTGAAGCCTTCCATTTCCAGGGTTTTCAGTCTGGTATCTTTTTAAAGAGCAGTCTTTTAAATTTTGCATTGAAATCAACATTTTTCATGGGAACATGTTTCATTTAATTTTCATAAATTTTCTTTTAAATTTGTACATTTTATTAATTTTAACAGGTGCTCAGCAAATTTATGACAAGAAAACTGTAGGTCTCTTCTGTAAACTGTAAGCAATAATGAAATAAACTTCAGGAAGCACAGTAATAATCACATATGTAATCCCTCCTGAATATATTACCTTGATGTTACTTAGTAATATTTCACCTCTATTATAAATCTTTGTTGGTGCTTCATTTCTTCATAGAAGTTCTAAGAAGTGTCTGTCATTGGCATTGGGCTTGTGCACAGCTGGATCTAAAAGATGAATAAGGAGCAGTTTGATATTTGTTGCGGGGAATCACATTAAATGCTGTGTTAGTTATAAAATGTTGACTTCTATTTTCAAAAAAAATGTTACCTCCGACAGTAGAATTTAAGAAGTAGATCAGATGTATAGTGCTGCATTCAGCATGAGGGGCAGAAAGGAGAATTGAGCATCAAGTAATTTTATTTCCAAAATTACTGAAATATAGAGTCTAAAGAGAGAAGAAATGAGAGGCCAAATCTTAATTATTTCTCTTAATGCCTCTTCAGGGATGTGACTCCCACTCTTTTAGTCATGTGGGTTTCTTTCCAAGCTTTACCAGAAACCACAATTAAATATAAGTAAAATAATCACCGTTATTTACTATGAATATTTTATTATTAAAGAAAGGAGGGAATAAAACAGAACACAAACAATAAACAATGGTTACATCTGCTGCATTTTCTTCTGTATGTGTCTCTGTGGAGACCATTTAACAGATTACACTTTTAGAGGGAGTCTACCCTGGAAGGGACTCTTATTTAGGTAAACTACAACCAAAGTACATTATTCCCCAAATCAACAGTGAGTTCTGTCTCAATGTATCAGAGGTAACTGAAACAGTTTATGAATGGGCAAAGGACTTTCATTTAAGGGTAGATGACTCCTGTTTGGTTTGTCATGGATAATCTAAACTGTTATTAAACTGTTGCATCCGAAGAAGTGGGCTGTAGTCCATGAAAGCTTATGCTCTAATAAATTTGTTAGTCTCTAAGGTGCCACAAGTACTCCTGTTCTTCTTTTTGCGGATACAGACTAACACGGCCGCTACTCTGAAACCTGTTATTAAATAGGCAAGGTGAGCGTAGTGAGTGATGTTAACTAAATCCTATAAAACCAAAGACGTTATTTAAATGAAGCCACACATAAGAAGCTGTGTTGAGACATGCAATATAACGACTATTAATAATCTTAAATCCTAAATTATATCACAGTATTTCTCTTGTCCACCAAGGTTAATCTATGGGTATGTCTACACTACGGGATTAATCCGAATTTAGATAATTCGGATTTGAGATACAGGTTGTATAAAGTCGAAATGAGTGCGGCCACACTAGCACAGTAATTCGGTGGTGTGCGTCCAAGTACCGGGGCTAGCGTCGATTTCTGCACCGTTGCACTGTGGGTAGCAAATCCATAGCTATCCCATAGTTCCCGCAGTCTCCCGCGCCCATTGGGATTGTGGGTTAAGATCCCAGTGCCTGATGGGACAAAAAACATCATCGCAGGTGGTTCTGGGTACAGTCTCACTTCCTCCCTCCCTCCCTCCCTCCCTGCATGAAAGCAACGGACGGCAGACAACCATTTTCGCGCCTTTTTTCTTGGGTGGGTGAACACTGCAGACTCCATACCACGGCAAGCATGGAGCCCGCTGAGGTCAAGACAGCACTCATGAATATTGCAAACACCTCGCGCGTTCTCGTGGAGTTTATGCTCAGCCAGGACCAGAAAAACGAGGAGAGGAGGCAGCGGCGGCGGCAGCATGATGAGGACATGGACACAGACACGGATACAGAATTCAGTGAAACCACAGGCCCCGGTGCTTTGGAGATCATGTTGTTAATGGGGCAGATTCTATCCATGGAACGCCGATTCTGGGCCCGGGAAACAAGCACAGACTGGTGGGACCGCATAGTGTTGCAGGTCTGGGACGATTCCCAGTGGCTGCGGAACTTTCGCATGCGTAAGGGCACTTTCATGGAACTTTGTGACTTGCTGTCCCCTGCCCTGAAACGCCAGAATACCAAGATGAGAGCAGCCCTCACAGTTGAGAAGCGCGTGGCGATAGCCCTGTGGAAGCTTGCAACGCCAGACAGCTACCGGTCAGTCGGGAATCAATTTGGAGTGGGCAAATCTACTGTGGGGGCTGCTGTGATGCAAGTAGCCAAAGCAATCACTCAGGTGCTGCTACGAAAGTTAGTGACTCTGGGAAATGTGCAGGCTATAGTGGATGGTTTTGCTGCAATGGGATTCCCTAACTGTGGTGGGGCAATAGACGGAACCCATATCCCTATCTTGGCACCGGAGCACCAAGCCACCGAGTACATAAACCGCAAGGGGTACTTTTCAATGGTGCTGCAAGCACTTGTGGATCACAAGGGACGTTTCACCAACATCAACGCGGGCTGGGCGGGAAGGGTTCATGACGCTCGCGTCTTCAGGAACACTACTCTGTTTAAAGGGCTGCAGCAAGGGACTTACTTTCCGGACCAGAAAATAACCGTTGGGGATGTTGAAATGCCCATAGTTATTCTTGGGGACCCAGCCTACCCCTTAATGCCATGGCTTATGAAGCCATACACAGGCAGCCTGGACAGGAGTCAGGAGCTGTTTAACTAAAGGCTAAGCAAGTGCAGAATGGTGGTAGAATGTGCATTTGGCCGTTTAAAAGGCCGCTGGCGTTCATTATTGACTCGCTCTGACCTCAGCCAAAGAAATCTCCCCATTGTTATTTCTGCTTGCTGTGTGCTCCACAATCTCTGTGAAAGTAAGGGGGAGACCTTTATGGCGGGGTGGGAGGCTGAGGCAAATCGCCTGGCTGCTGATTACGCGCAGCCAGACACCAGGGCGATTAGAAGATCACACCATGAAGCGCTGTGCATCAGAGAAGCTTTGAAAACCAGTTTCATGGCTGGCCAGGCTACCGTGTGAAATATCTGTTTGTTTCTCCTTCATGAATACCCTCCCCCTTTACTGACTGATTTTCTGTAAGGAACCCACCCTGCCCCTTCCCCCAGCTTTCTTTCAAACCAAATAAAGTCACTATCATTTAAAAATCATTTATTCTTTATTAATAGATTAGAAAAAGAGGGAGGGAACCCGGGTGGTATTTGGGAGGAGGATTGCTGGGAAGGAAAAAGCCACAAAGAAAAGGTTAAAAAAATGACAGCCTTTTGCTTGGGCTGTCTACTGGGGTGGAATGGGAAGGTGTACGGAGCCTCCCCCCCCGCGTTCTTACACGTCTGGGTGAGGAGGATACGGAACATGGGGAGGGGGGAGGGTGGAACAGGGGCTGAAGCGGCAGTCTGTTTTCCAGCAGCCGTTCCTGAACCTCCACCAGACGCCGGAGCAGCCCCAGCGTTGCATCCTTCATCCTCTGGTCTTCCTGCCGCCATCTCTCATCTCGATCGTCTCTCCTCTCCTCACGTTGGTCCCTCCTCTCCTCACGTTGGTCCCTCCTCTCCTCACGTTCACTGACTTCTTTCCTATACTTTGAAACTGTTTCCTTCCACTCATTCAGATGAGCTCTGTCACTCCTGCTGGATTGCATAATTTCAGAAAACATGTCCTCCCGCGTCTTCTTCTTACGACGCCTTATCTGTGATAACCTTCGGGATGGAGGAGGGAGGCTTGAGGAATTTGCAGCTGCTGTAGGGAGGGGAAAAAAGAGAGAATTGTTTTAAAAGCTACATTTTGCAGAACAATGCTTATACTCTTTCACGGTGACCAACACTGTTCACATTACATAGCACATGTGATTTCTGTGCAAGGTCGCATTTTGCCTCTTAATGCTGAGTGCCTGTGGCTTTGCTGCTAGAGATCAATCACAGGTCTGGGCAACAGAATTCGGCTTGCATGCGGCCATGGTAAGCTTCAGCGCCGTCCGTGCTTTCCAACATACCAAGCATAGCTTGTAGAGTGCTGCAGAAGCCTGGCCAATCTCAGCCAGTTGGGGGGGGGGCAGTGTGGTGGTGCTTGTCTGGGCCCCTTCAGGCAAGTAGAGTGCTGCGGTTTTTCTGTTAACATTCAGCAGCACCAGAAAACAAACTAACCCTGCAGGAAGATCCCTGCAGGCACCAAACTACCCACCCCCCCGCCGCCGACCCCCCCCCCTCTCCATGAATTCTCTGGGATGATCACAGTACCCTCCCCCCACCGCGTGGCTGGTAACAGGGAAGATCCCTGCTAGCCAAACGCGAAAAACTAACTGCAGGGAAGGATTTATTTTCCGCCACAGGCAAACAGCCCAGTAGGAACGGCCACCTCTGTCCCCTTAATTAAGTTCCCGTATTTCAACCAGGTTACCAGGAGTGATATCACTCTCCTGAGGATTACACAACAAGATAAAGAACGGATGTTGCTTGAATGCCAGCAAACACCGGGACCATACGCTGCCAGGCTTTGTCAGGCAATGATACCAGATTACTTGCTGCAAGCATGGCGTGGTCAAGTGTCCTACCATGGAGGAGGGAATAAGGATGCACTGCCCAGAAACCTTCTGGCAAGGCTTTCGGAGTACCTCCAGGAGAGCTTCATGGAGATGTCCCTGGAGGATTTCCGCTCCATCCCCATACACGTTAACAGACTTTTCCAGTAGCTACAGACTTTTCCAGTAGCTGAACTGACCGCGAATGCAAAGTCAGGCAAAGTAATCATTAAAAACTGTTTGCTTTTAAAACAAGTTTTATATTTTAAAAGGTAAACTCACCTGAGGTCCCTTCCATGGGGTCAGAGTCTTGGGTACTGGCTTGGGAGGCTTGGGAGGGTACTTCAGTCAGGGTGATAAAAAGATCCTGGCTGTTGGGGAGAATGGAGTGCTGTGTGCTCTCTGCAAGCTCCTCCTCCTCCTCCTCCTCTACCCCCTCGGCAGAATCCTCAGGCGTCGAGACTATCCCCGACCCAGAATCCACGAACAAAGGTGGGGTAGTGGTGGCAGCCCCCCCTAGAATTGCATGCAGCTCGGCGTAGTAGCGGCATGTCCGTGGCTCTGACCCGGAGCGACCGTTTGCCTCCTTTGTTTTTTGATAGGCTTGTCTGAGCTCCTTGACCTTCACGCGGCACTGCTCAGAGTCCCTATTGTGGCCTCTCTCCATCATGCCCTTGGAAATTTTTTCAAAAGTTTTTGCATTTCGTCTTTTAGAACGAAGTTCTGCAAGCACTGAATCCTCTCCCCATACAGCGATCAGATCCAGTACCTCCCTCACGGTCCATGCTGGTGCTCTTTTTCGATTATCAGCCTGCATGGTTACCTGTGCTGATGAGGTATCTGTGGTCACCTGTGCTCTCCACGCTGGGCAAACAGGAAATGAAGTTCAAATGTTCGCGGGGCTTTTCCTGTCTACCTGGCCAGTGCATCCGAGTTCGGATTGCTGTCCAGAGCGGTCACAATGATGCACTGTGGGATAGCTCCCGGAGGCCAATACCATCGAATTGCGGCCACACTAACCCTAATTCGAATTGCTAAAATCGATTTTGGCGCTACTCCGCTCGTTGGGGTGGAGTACAGAAATCGATTTAAAGGGCCCTTTACATCGAATTAAATGGCGTCGTTGTGTGGACGGTTACAGGGTTAATTCGAATTAAAGCTGATAAATCCGAATTAAAGTCGTAGTGTAGACCAGGCCTATGTCTCCTGTCCAGGAATACATGATCTAACCAATCTGGTGTGTATAACAGGAGAACCTGTTATTCTCTTAGATTACAATAGTATTTCAATATCCTATTAAAATCATTACAAGAAAAAATTAAATCTGATCCCTTTGGCAGTGCTTTGGCAAACTTCATTTTACCAGTGATGCTGCAGAAACAGTGCTGAACTGACAGGTTGCTACTGCTTCTTAATGCTGGGTTGTAGCTTCGTTCTTCTTCTTAGCTGCCTGTTGCAGCTGCTGCTTTCTTGTATAGTGAGTTGAGGATTTTGTGATGAGTGCTACTGCTGAGGTTGAGCCAGGGGAGCGGAGTATGATTCTGGTTTGCTGAATTCAGAGAGATTTTATATTCTCAGAATGTGGTTTGGCTGGATTCAAAATATCACCTGTGGGCACCTTTTCATATGCTCATTGCCTTCATAGATTGTCTTGTTAACAGTTTGAGATCATCAGTAGAATACTGCATAGTCTTCCATGTGGGAAATTCTCAGAGCATCTTTAAAGTGTAGAGTTTTAACTTTCCTTTGTTCAGTCCATTTTCTAAGATATCCCTTCAGTTCCATTAGGGTCTAGTAGGAGTTGAAATTCTGTTTCTGAATCCAAACATGCTTATTTTCTATTTAAAGGTCTTTCAGTTATCAAAATAATCTTTCAAAACTTGAATAATTACAGAATCTTTAAATGTAAATAGTCATGTGAGAGTATGTCTACACTGCCCCACAGCCCAGGCTAAGGGAGTGTGAACAGCAGTGCACACTAAAGTGCTGAGTTGCAACTCCCTCGTGTGGACTCCTGTGGGCACGAATTTAAAGGTCCCGAGTTTGCACTAATGTAGTCCTCTTCAAAGGGTCCTCAGAACCTTTACATTCACTTCCTGAGCGTCTGCAAAGGGGAGTTACAGAGCAGCACTTTGGTGCGCATTGCTGTTCACACCCCCTAAGTCCGAACTGATGGCCAGGGTGGATGTGCCATGAGAAGGCATTATCTATTCTTAATAAGCTTTGGAGAGGTTCTTTGTCTTTCTGCATTCTGCAAGAAGTTGTTTAAGAATTGCCAGATTGCTAACTAATTCCCTAATTGATATAAATGTTCTCTACTCAACTGGTTTCTTAAATTACTAACCATCCTTCATATGGACATTGGATTGCATATTGGCACATAAAACATCTTACCATTTACATAGCAATGATATTAAGAAGTTATTACATTAGAAGGTTTGCATTAAGTTACAAAATATTTGCAAATATGCATCTCAAAAGAAACTTACACCATGTGTAAGCATTAAGAAATTAAAAGGCTTTCACCATTAAGAGGAAACCTGGGTTAGATAGAAGTAACCAATATCTTCGGTAAAATATTTTCCAACCATCAATGTTCTCCTAAAAATTTAAAGAATTAAGACCATAGAGTGCTTTTAAAAGCAACTAATTTAAACAGTAATTTTCCTAGAATCCTCTATTGTGGGGGTTGAAAGCAGAATTTGTCTTGCAAAAGCAGGGTTAAAGAGAAGCCCACTGTTATGATGCAGTTTATGGCTCTGAATAACACATCCCTAAACCTCATTTCTCTCTGAAGTATCCAGAATCCTTACATTTTTACAAAGTCTGTTGCTTGAGATAAAACTCCTCTATAGCAAACTGATATCTTATATATCAGAGGAAATTTTTTTAGTCTTTGATAACACAATCTTGCTGGTCTGCTTGCCCTTTGATCAGGTTTTTAGATTTACACCCTACCATTTATAGCATTTACAACTTGCAGTCAAAAACTTTTATCAAATGTTCTATACAAATGCATGAGTCTGAATAATATTTTTGTACTGCTTTCAAAACATAGTATTAAAGAAAATAGTATAGAATATTATAGCAAAATAGAAGTTATAAACTGTATTTCAGAGCCCATATAAACACATTTGGGTGTTCTATGGCCAAGGTTGTTATACTCTTTGACACAAGACCTGTCATACTGACAGAAAACAGAATTCCTCCCAGGAATTACCTTAGCTATCTTAAATTTTTCAGATAATTAAATAAGCAACTAGACCACAAGCATCATGTATGTGAAAATAATTGTAGGTATTTCTTAAAGTTGAGTAAAGGTTCAGGCATGTTTGCACTAACCTAATATTACGAGGATACAGATATAATTAATTTTTGCATCAATATTGCATACATTTTCTGTCACCCACCTATGATTTAGTCTTGGGGAGAGAGAACATAAATATTCAAGGGTATTTCTGTTTGCTGTAAAATAATACAAAATACTTGGTTTCTGATGCATTTATTTGGCTGGTAGTTATAAGAGTTAAGTTACTGTTTCCTTTCTTTCTGTGACACATTGCCACTACACACTGTGGGATTCTGTTAGAGGCCAAAATATATATAGGCAGTGTTGTTAAGGACAACTCTGAAACTGTCCTTGAAGAAGCAAGCTATTTGTTTCTTTTATAAGGCACGCCTACTGGTAATTAAAGTCATAGAATCATAGGGTTAGTCATCTCATTTTTAAAACTTTGACATTGTCAAGGGCATTTTAGGGGGCAACCTTTTTGGAAAGAGCGGGAAGAAAAAGAGAGTTTGACCCACCCACAGGCTTTCTTTAAAAAATAATGAAAAGCATAATGTAACAGGAAATTGTGAATCTTTTCATGGCTTAGAACATGGCTCTAGTCTCTGTGAAACTGAGCCCCTGAGGCCTGTCTTTGTAGAGGAATAGTGATCGGATTCTTTCTCCATTACTAAATATAAATGTGAAGAGGACAGTGGAATACTAGCTGCCAATGCATACATATAAAGGTAATGATTCTTTGGATGAACTGATAGAAACAAATATGCTTACCATTAGGTTGAATAAGTGGAAAACCACAAGAGCTATTTTAAACAGTACTAATGTGCTCTTTTTTTAGAAGGAGAGATGTAAAGTGTGTGTAGTACATGGCAGGGGAAGGGGAGAAACAGCTGAGCTGACTTTGGTGGTGTCTGGATTCTACCGAATTCAGAACCTCACAAGAACAGTAGCCCCCCAAGAATTTCTGAGATCTTTATTCCCTGCAGGCAGTATTAGCAGCAGGTGCAGATTATTCCACTCCCTGTAAGGCCTTCTCAAGAATAAATTAAAAAGTGACCACATGTTAACTAACACATTTTAAAACCCTACTGTGGATAGAGAGTTGTATTTTAATGTGTTAGTTTGTCAAGGTAAACTCTAGACTTCCTGCTAGGGTTGACCTGGACCACCTAACACATGAAATATTAGGGTGTTAAAATTTGTTATCTATCATGATTTAAAATCACATTTTAAACCTAGTCTAGACCTTAGACACAATTTTCAAAAGTAACTAAGTGACTCAGGAATCTGAGTGCCATTTTCAAAAGTGACTTAAATCAGTGGGACTTAAGATCCTAAATTTCAAAGTCCCTTTTGAAAATAGGATGTAGGGCTTGTTTACAGATGAAAATTAATCTGGAATAAGGTCGGGTATGAGTTTAAAGCAGATTAAGTATTCCTGATAACTCCATGTGTGGACGCTCTTATTCCTGAATATATGCCTTATTCCAAATTAGTTTAATAAACTAATCTGGAATAATTCTCTGTGCAGGCAAGCCCTAAGGCTGCCAAAACACTTTAGCGCTTTTTAAAATGCTACCCTTCGGATAAATGAATGTGAGGGGTGCTGAATAGTAGAACTCTAGCCTCAAGCTACTTCCACTGTTGGTGAGTAGCCCCCAGCTCAATGTTGTCATTTCCTTCATGGAAGCTGAAGTGTTTTAAAATGAGTCCCTTTAAATTTGTATTGCAAGGTAATTATTAGGTGTATTTATTTATGTGTATTACATTGGTGCCTAGAGGCCCCACTCAAGGCTCAGGGCCACATTGAAGTAAGTGCTGAATGCACACATATAACAATAAGTCAGTCCCTGCCCCAAAGAGTTCACAGCCTATGAATAAATCAATGTTAATATGGTTTTGCGCTTTACCCTTTTTCCATTTACTGCTCCTGAAAAATAAATAGGCCTGATTACTACAGTGAGACTGCTTTGCATTGGCAGGAATGATTTTTTTTTTTGGCGCCCCCCCCCCCCAATCTGCAGCAGCAGGAGTTGAGGGGGGGGCTCAGGGCTGGGGATTGTGGTGCAGGGTAATGCTTACCTCGGGGGGAGCTCCCTTCCCTCAGCTACTAGCTCCACATGCTGCCTCCGCTCATAGGCACCATCCCTGTAGCTCCCATTGGCCGCGGTTCCCTGCCAGTGGGAGCTGCAGAACTGGGGCTTGGGGTGGAGCAGAGGCAACACATGGAGCTAGGAGCTGGAGGTCGCCGCTTCTCAGGAGCCAGGTAGGGAACCTGCTCCAGCCCTGTCAACCCACCTCCCCAAGCACTCATGGCACCGCCCCCGGGGCTGTGCCCTCACAGCACCCGCAGCACCCCCAACGCTATCCCCCTCCTCCTGAGTTGCCTCCCACCCGTAAGTTTTAGTCAGGGGTATATGGTAAAAGTCATGGACAGGTCACAGGCTGTGAATTTTTGTTGACTGCCTGTGACCTGTCCATGACTTTTACTAAAAATACCCATGACTAAAACGTAGCCTTAACCACAACTCATAGTGAAATTCTTAATGGGTATGAAAACATAGACCTGCTTTTCATACAAAGGATTAATTAAATCTCTTTGGTTTAGCGCATCCCTCCTAGCTGATTTGCTGGACTAAAGGAAAAATCTTTCGTAAGAAAATTATTCAACAATGTACAGTATGTAATGGAGCCACTGTAAAGTCACATTTTCTCTGGTTGTCTAAGGCTGGGTCTACACTACCTGCCTGAATTGGCGGGTAGAAATCGACCTCTCGGGGATCGATTTATCGCGTCCCGTCGGGATGTGACAATCGATCCCCGAATCGACGCTCTTACTCCACCAGCGGAGGTGGGAGTAAGCGCCGTCGACGGGAAGCCGCAGAGGTCGATTTTGCCGCCGTCCCTACAGCGGGGTAAGTCGGCTGCGATACGTCAAATTCAGCTACGCTATTGGCGTAGCTGAATTTGCGTATCTTAAATCGACCCCTCCCCCCCCCGTAGTGTAGATGTAGCCTAACTGTCTTCTTGCTTTTGAGAGATTCTGCAGATGATTGAAAATAAAATAGCTTGCTGGATTCATAAGTCGAAAGGTTAGCAAAAGCACTGCCTAACCAAACCAAACCAAGTTATGCATATTATGGAGAAACACAACTCTGGGAAGCTGTGACTGAGAACACTGGAGGTGTTCAACCAGCTGAGGTTGAACCAGTGTTAAAAACATTAGGAAATTTTAAAACAGTAAAGTATTACATTCTCTAAATTCGGATGAAATATTACTGAGTTGGTTTTGTGACATTTGTGAAAATAGTTTTTATATCTTGGACAGTAGTTTCTAGGTTATATGTAGCAGTGAATTCTTCACTGGTTAGGATGTATGATCCAGTGACAGTTGCTCACATGACTTCTCATCTTTTGCAGTTTAGACAAGCTCACTCGAGCTAGCCTATCTCAAGTGGAGAAACCTCACTGTAGTAACTTAACTTAACTCTGCAGGGAAGACATACCATCAGTCTGTTCTCAAACAGCAGAATTCATTGGATACAATAGAACTAAGAGTTATGAACACATTGGGAATGGAGGTTGTTTCTAACTCTGAAATATTCGTAACTCTAAACAAAACATTATGATTGTTCTTTCAAAAGCTTACAGCTGAACATTGACTTAATACAGCTTTGAAACTTTACTATGCAGAAATAAAATGCTGGTTTCTCTGTGGTTTTTTTTAGTAGTTTACATTTAACACCGAACTGTATTTGCTTTTTTTGTCTGTTGCTGCCTGATTTGCGTACTTCCGGTTCCAGATGAGGTGTGTGGTTGACTGGTCAGATAGTAATTCTGGTGTTCGTAACTCTGAGGTTCTACTGTAGTTGATTTTGCAACAAACAAGTCGACCACTGCTACTTCCTAAACAATTATGTGAAATAGCTAGTTCCCCATAAGGTTATACACTGGGTTTAAATTACCCTGTTGGCATCCTCTATCTTTGATAGGTGAGGTGAGGGAAGGACTTCAGAAGATAGCCTTTGGAAAAAAGAGCTTTTCAACTGTCTGATATATTTAGATATAGTAACAGTGCAGCATGGAGAATATTTCATAATTAGCTTTTAACCAGTTTTAAGATCCTGTACACATACCAAATACCTCTGTGCTCAACTTTTTCAAGGACAACTTGTCAATGTGGCAAGTTTTATGAAATTGGAAAATATTCCTTCTGTGCGTTGCATATGCTGGTAAATAAAGAAGTCTGTGGCATATAGACTCAAGTGACTAACTGAAGCATCAAAATAATCAAGGGATCAAGATAAGATACAGTCATATGGAAATATTAGACTTTAATTTCATTCCAGTTTCAGTGAGAGAGAGAGAGAGAGAGAGAGAGAGAGAGAGAGAATAAATTAATTCTGTTGGTCAAATAAGTCTGTATGACCTCTTTTTGGGCAAGCTAAATTGCATGATTTCACATGATAATGGCATATCATTTCTGCTACTTACCTCTCATAGTGGTTGTTGCATACTGGAATGCAATGGTGATAGGGATATTAGAATGCTAACTAATTTAGTGCTACTGAGCAAAGAAAGCAAACTTCAACAATCATATTTTCAGAAAAATAGCTGATGTGATCAATGTTCCTAATTAAAGCTCTTGTAGTATCTGCTTAAACTGCTGTACTTTGGCACTAGAGAGTTGAACCCATTCTCTGGCATAAGAGCATTTTTAGTGACTTTGCAGTTTGATACTTTAGAATCAAAGAGAAACATTAAAGTTGTCTTGTCTGGGTTTGTAGCTTCATTCTGCTTTCCCCCGGGTTCTGAATTACAAGAGACCTTAGACCAGCATACCAATAGGGATGCTGGTCTATGCGAGGTCTTTCAGAACAGAAAAATCTCCCAAACTGAATACTTATATAGGAAACTCCTGTTTCGTTTACACTTCAACTCCTCAGTTTGAATTTGGGAAAAGTCTAAATTGTCTGAAAAACTCAAACTTTCTTTTCATGAGTTGCCAAAAAGAAAACGTGTTTTTATTTGTCTTTTGGTTTTTGGCATCAATTAGAAGTTTGCTTTATTCAATTAAACTGATACAGCTATCTTTGATAAAAGCAAAAATTATAACACAATAACCAGTATAGCCTGATCAAACTCTGGTATATACTTTTTGCTAAACATTCCATGTGTGAATTGCATATTATATGCTGTGGTTTTTATACCTCTTTCCTGAATTCATGAAGAACTTACATTTTTTAAAGAAAGTTTCCATTTTATAAAATATGGAGATATACCTGTAACCAAGATCACTTTTGTATTTGTATGATGCATCTTAATCTGCACAATGTATCCACAGGACATCTCTAGCTTTGTTTTTCCTCCTCTCTAAAAGAATGAGATCTTTTTTGAGAAGGGCTGCTCCAGAAATATGTAGTTCAGATCCCAGCTCTGACATTATTGTGTTCACCACAACTTTATATGGTTAATCCTTGTCCAGCTGGCTGGACAAAGGGGGGTTTTGCTCCTTGAAGGGCTGCCCATGAAACTGGTAGCAGAAGTGGAGGAAAGGGGAAAGGTTACATGTACAGAGCACAGATCAGAACGGGATGGTATTTATACCCTATGCAGCCTGGAGAAGCTGCGTATCTATGGAATCTGTAAAAGGATTGGGTCCCTTCATGATTCGTTATGCTTATCGCCCTTTTCCTTGGGTGCTGGTAAGGAATTTTTCTTTCACCGCCAGATTAGCCGAGGTTGGGAAAAAAATTTTTGCCTCCCGCGCAGCATGTTTGGGTCCCAGCAGGGGTTAGGTTATAATGTTGCAATTTAGCAATGAAAACTTGTGGCAGATGTCCAGAGCAGGTGCACATTATGGAAGGAATATGGTGATCATATCAAATGGATTGGAAAAGGATGTAAAGCAAGGCGTTCCTTATGAGAGCTGAGGAAAGCAGTTTGGGGCTCCTACATCTGGTCCAGTGGGGAGCCAACCCCCTTCCTTTTCTAGCCCCTTGAACCTCTATAGGAGGGAAGGGCTGTAGGATCCCAGTTGGGGATTATGTGGAGATGATTAAAAGAATGATGAGAACCTGTGCTGTACAATGTATCGCCGGGTACTTCCCGATATTTTAAATGAATAAAGTTGCCGCCTAATTAAACCACATCCATTGCCTTCTGACTGTCTTCAGGCATGGCCCAACAATGACTCTGTGGGGTTGAGACAATCACTTGACCTCTCTCTGTCAGTTTCTCTGTCTGTAAAACTGGATAATGCTCACCTACCTCACAGGGCTGCTGTGAGGTTTAATTCCTTAATGTTTTTAAAGTGCTTTGAAGATGAAAAGCACTCTTAAGTGCTGAGAGTTCATTATGTAACTCAAACACTGACAAATGCATGCTCAGTATGCTGTACATGCAAAGGTATCATTAAGCGTGTCTTATCTATACAGATAAATCCCCCATTGCCTGTCAAATAAAAAAAATCTGCTTCCTCCATTTTCATCGTGCCACAAGTCCAGTGCGGCTGCATGTTTCTGATAATACCCCAATACTAAATTAAGGCAGATTGTTTATAATCCAGAACAAAGAAAGATTCAGGGAGAAAAACTATGTGACTGCAAGGATTTAAAAAAAAAACAAAAAATAACTTCATCTGACAGTAAAAATCCCTTCTGGAAACTCACTTCTTCCATGAGACCTCCAAATGCTAACCTATATTTGGCAAGGGCAGGAGAGGAGCCAATCTCTTAGTTAGCACCATCCTCTGGGTCTCACAGCAAGAGACTTCCATTGCCTATTTAGATTGCAAACCCACCTGGGCAGGCCCTAAGTCTTCTCCTGTGCTTTCATTGAGCATACCATTGGCTTTTAACAAATTACTCCCATTTTGTAGAATAATTCTGGTTTCTGCATACAGAGAACAGTCTTACTTGGTTACTTCAATTTTTCTTGTCTTACACTTGCCAGAGGAACAGAACCAGAGAGGTTCAAAAACTGTGAAAAGTTAGTGATACAGCAACCTGTTTTACAGATCATTTAAAAATGTGCTGTGAGATACCTGAAGAGTGCCTAGAATTCAGTGTTTAAAATGTATGCTGTAATGGTGCAGAGATCATTTCTCTTTAATTTCTGGCCTTAGTCATGAAGGAAACAAGATCTAGGAAAGTTGTTAGGCTATAGTCATGTATCCACAAGATATTTAATGGATTGACCAAGCACAGAAAGAACAGAGTTCCATTGAATGCAAAAAAGACCTAGCAGAAAGGTAACTTTCCTCTGTGGTTTGGTCTTAGACCACCATTGTCTAGCTAATTACTAGGGATGTCAGTCATTCCCTTCCAATCATCCCAAGGGACTCTGTAATGCTTCATGTTTAGACAAGGTGAAGTACCTTTCTGCCATGTTCATACTAGTAGTTAATTTCAAAGCTTAAGGAAAATAGAAATTTTAGTGACTTTTGCTTAAATCTTCCTCTGTTGCCAATTCTTTATTGTATGTCAAGTAAATTCATCAGTTCATTTCCTATTTTATGAAGATAAATTCCCATATAAAGATTTGTTTGCTTCCATATGAATTTAGCAGATATGCCCCTTACTTCTATTACTATATTTTATTATCATTCTCTTTAGACAGCTAGTTATCTAGTTGCTGCCAGTTTGCCATTAGGTTGCAAGGATTTGTTTTGCTTTGCATTAAAAGGATGATCTTCAGTCTAAAGCACAGGGCTGAGTTTCAGAAGAGTTGAGTTCCCTTCCTATTTCTGCCATGGGCTTTGGCAAATCATTTAACTTCTTTGCACTTTGTTTCTCCATTTGTAAAACATCTGACTTCCCTGCTTCAAGCTGTGTTGTGAGGCCTAATCCAAAGTAAATAGTAGAGGTACAATAGAACCTTAGAGTTACAAACACCATTTAGGGTGACCATATTTCCCTATGCTGAATATGGGACATCTGGTAAAATTACTCGTATTCCAGCGAGTTCAACGGCAATCAATCAGAACTATGCAGTACAAATGTTCAAGTTAACATTGAGCTGACTGAGCCCCGTTAAAAAGAAATACTGCGTAGTTGGATTCTTTTTATTTACCTTCTTATCTTTGGTTTCAGAGTAGCAGCCGCGTTAGTCTGTATCCGCAAAAAGAACAGGAGTACTTGTGGCACCTTAGAGACTAACAAATTTATTAGAGCATAAGCTTTCGTGGGCTACTGCCCACTTCTTCAGATGCATATGCAAAAGCCCATGAAACCTTATGCTCTAATAAATTTGTTAGTCTCTAAGGTGCCACAAGTACTCCTGTTCTTTCTTCTTATCTTTAAGGCTTTAGGATTCACACAGGGCCGGGTGACACACACAACCTTATCTCCCCACCACACGCACACACACGGGGAGAGGTGACACACACACACACTCCCATACACCTCTCTCATGCGAGGGGTGACTGACTGACCTGACCCTCCCTGCCCGGCACTCTCCGCCCTCCATGCCTGGTTGAGCCCCCGAGACAGACCCGCCTCTCCCGGTATCTGGCACTGTGTCTTCCTGAGGCAACACATGAGGGGCACGCAGGGGCACATGTCCCCACTCCCCAGATTTCTGTCTGGATTCACATCATAATGTGGCCAGCAGCAGCCTTTTGGCACAGGGTGAGAGGGAAGGGACAGGAGCTGCTTCCAGCCACAAAAGGGGATGTGGAGTAAGAGATGACCTGGCCTGTGTCTTTGCAGAACTCATCTCTTCCCACCCCGGTTGCCTGTGGCTGGAAGCAGTTTGTCCCTTCCTGCCTGCAGTGTCAAAAGGCAGCTAACACCTCCAAGCTGCTGCTGGCCACTGACATAACCCAACCACCTCCTGTGCCCTCCCCTCCCCGGCTATAGCACGAGCAGGGAGGGGTTAAGCCCTATGGATGCATTGTGCACCAGAGCCCAGGGAACCTGAATGCAGGGGCTTCAGCAAACCTGTTCAGAAAAGTGGCTCAGCAGGGGAGGGTGCTTAGGGGATGGAGCAGTGGCGTAGCCAGGTTCTAACATCAGGGGGAGCGAACACATAAAAAAAGGCGCCACCCAACATATCAAATGACTAATTACATATTTTAAATTCGTTATACATATTTATTTGTACTTAAAATAAAAACACAAGAATGATCCAGCCACGGAAGGTTTTGCACAGCTGGCATTTCACAGGAGACCTTTAGATTATACTTAGATATACTTTAGATTCTAGAAAGTAAATCACAGAATACAGTAGTTTGTAATTGTCACCCCTTGCCCCCGGAGCAGAGCAGCGGCTCGGCTGTGGCAGAGTCATTCCTCGGGCTGCTGCTGCTCACGGAGAAAAGATGCCGCTGAAGGGAGACCACGAGAAAAAAACTCCCCCCCCTACCCCCGTTTTCCTTCCTTCTCCACCTCCTCCGCTGGCACCAGCTGGGCTTTAGAGCCACCAGGAGCTCTGCCCACCAGATTGTGGCTTTTGTGCTGTTCTGTCCAGGTCTCCTTGGATGTCCTGATGTGAGAAAACTGAAAGCTTGGAAGCCATGTTAACTTCCAAGTGACAGGTGCCTATTGTAGTGCTGCACGCTTGGTTTCAAGCAAATGGTTCCCTTATTTCTTGGTGTTGCATTGGTGCAGCTCATCTAAACTAGGAATGTTCATCTGTAGTTGCTTACATAGTGGCACATCAGTGCAAACCCCCCTCTAGTGTAGACAAGGGCTTAGGAGGATGGGAATAGGAGCCACCTATGGAATAATTTCCTACTGTCAAAATAGTAAGTAAGCCACAGAAGAAGAAAATGGCTTTACTTCTGCAAATATCTGCTCTTTCCATTGGAAAGCAGGTATATTTCTGTAAATTAGTGGAGTTAGGAATCTAGTACATGCCCTGTGAAATCACAGGCCACTCTTTAAACTGGAATACAAACTTACATGTAGTAACGGGCTCCTGTGTAGTAGATGGAGGAACTGGTAAATAAATAAATAAATAAATAAGCCAAAATTAAATACTTTACGAAAGAGATATTTCAATAAATTTTGAGTTACTGGCAAAAATAAAGTAGAATTACATCTGACATGTGCTATTGCAATAAGCTAGATCACTTGCTGCTGTGGGGAAAACATTATGAAGGGGTCTGGAAGGGCGAAAGTACCACAAGTTTCCTTTTCATTTCTTGCCCTTTAATTCCCCCTTGCAAAAGAACCAGAGGTCAGCTCCAAACCCTGCAGAGCAAATAGTATTTTATGGACTCATCAATTCAGCTTAAGCTAAAATTATTAAATCTGGTAGGGAAGGTACCATGGATACTATATACAGGGCCATACACAGCTGTGTTCACACCATTATTTGTTGGGAGACAAGAAAATGAGTTTAAAAAATCTGAAATGGAGTTGCTTCCAGAATAATTTTCTATTTAAGAGAAAAGAAAGCCAGATTAAGAAATATTACATTTGCTTCTGCAGATATCTGCTATGTCCATGAGAATACAGGTGTGTGTGTATACAAATGGAAGTGAGAATTCAAGAAATCCACTGTGAATTTAAGGGCTACCCTTCAATAGGCATTTAAACATGGAACACATATTGAAAAGAACATTCCGTAAGGCAAGAGTGAGAAAAGACTTACTAGTTGTACTGGTGTCTTGTATGGTAACTATAGCTGGCAATAGAAAAAGAACACAACAAAATTAAAATAGCATCCCTGAAAGAGAGAGAGAGAGAGAGAGAGAGAGAGAGAAAGGAAAAATATATACCAAGCTACAAATGTAACTAAGTATTTGATACCTGTTGGGGTCTCCGCTAGATCACAAAAATACCCATAGCTGGTTTGTGAACAATCAGATATATTCGCCTGTATATATCTGGTGATCTGCATTGACTCTAAGCCTTTGAATTATTAATCACACCTGAAAATAATTGGTTTCTTTGTTTTATATTTTTATACTGCTATAGCTGTGCACAGCACTTTATAAAGTTAAAAAAGATAAGTGACGAATTTCCTCTGGACTGAAAAAAATTATTTAAAACGCTAATAAAAAAATTATTTAAAACAGGACTGGGGCCGGCCGGTCGGCTGGCTGGGATTTAAAGGGCTCAGGGCTCCCCGCAATGGGGCTGCTATTCCTCAGCCCCCCCGCCCCTTCCCCTCCCCCTCCCAGCAGAGCCCATCCCTGCTTGGGCAGCATGCACCAAGCGAGGCTCAGCTTAGGGAGCCGGGCAGCTGCGGGCGGGTGGGGAGCCAGGCAATCAGCCGACGCTGCCTGAAACGAGCAAGCCGGGCTGGGGATGGGGGAGGGCGGTGCGGAGTGGAGCAGAGAGTCAGCCGGGGCCGCATGCAAAACCCGGCTCTGGACTCTGAGTCTGGAGCCCAGTGCTGGCTGTGTGGAAAGGCGCCGCTTTTAGAAAATGTGCTTGGGGGGGAGCGGCCGCGCCCCCTGCTCCCCCCCTAGCTACGCTACTGGGATGGAGCAGTCCCGTGCTCCCTGGGGGCAGGATACAGGACTGGGTGGGAGGGCAGGTGAAAAGAGTGCTAAGCCCCTGCCTGTGGGGCTGCTGTGGAGCCTGCAGGTTCAGGGTGCAAACAGGCTGGAAATCGCTTCCCCCACCCCCGCCACTCCAGAGCTTAGCTGAGGGGTGGAGAGGCTTCCCCGTGCCAGTGCTGTGCGGGACTTTGGCACATGCAGGGCTAGTTTCCTCCTGGCCAGCGCCCTGGGCTGGAGGGTCTTGGGCTTTCCCGGGGCACCAGCCCAGCCAGAGGCAGTGGGGGAAGGAAGGAGCATGCTGGCCAAGCTGTTGATGAGCTGAGCGCTCTGACCAGGAGCTGGTTGTCTGCACAGCCTTGGGAGTGGGATGCACCCTGCCGATGGGGATATGGAGGAGCAGCAGGTCTGGGGGGGGGGAGGCGGGCAAAGGGTCAAAGCAGGGAGAGGACAGTGAGAGGGGGAGCACGTAAAGCATTGATGGGTGGGCAGCAGAGGCGATACATAACTGGCTGCTGCCTGGCACCTGCCCGCACACACCAGCCATCGCAGCTCACAGCCAGTTCCAGCCAAAAACTGGATGGAGGCAGAGCCTGGCGGGCTGAGAGCTGGCATGCAGTGGGGGCTGTGCTGACGGACCAGCGAGGAGAGTGGGCGGCCCTGTGCACTGCATCTTCGGCCCACCACCAGCCTTGCACACCCACCCTCATCATTGGCTACTGGACCTCTGCCACTCACTGCTGGTGGGAGAGCAGCTGGCGAGCATTGATCTGGCCAGTAGCAGGACCCACCAGTACTGATGGGGGGAGGGGAGAGACAGAAAATATGGGACAATTTGTCTGTTTTAAAGAAAAAGTCGGGACACCTGCAGGAGGGCTTAAATATGGGCCTGTCCCTTTAAAAATGGGACATCTGGTCACACTAACCAGAGTTATGAACTGACCGGTCAGCCGCACACCTCATTTGGAACCGGAAGTACGCAATAAGGCAGCAGCAGAGACAAAAAGAAATACAGTGCAGTACTGTGTTAAATGTAAACTACTAAAAAAAAAGAGAGAAAGCAGCATTTTTCTTCTGCATAGTAAAGTTTCAAAGCTGTACTAAGTCAATATTCAGTTGTAAACTTTTGAAAGAATAGCCATAACGTTTTGTTCAGGGTTACGAACATTTCACTGTTATGAACAACCTCCATTCCCACGGTGTTCATAATGCTGTTGTTTTTCTGTAGTAATAACAATCATCACTATTATATTACAATTCTGGAGAGATTCCAGTTTGCCCTTTCTCAATTTGTAAGAGGCATCACACTTATTAGCTAGATCGTGTCCTTTTTAAAAATTCTTCAGAATATGTCCTGTGCTCTTCAAGTTTTACAGCTATGTTCAGTAGACAAAGAATCTTTCACTGATCTAATCCGAGGTGAATTGAATGAGTCATATCTGACAGAGGCGCCATGGAAAAACAGGTTAGATCTTCACCTGGTGTAGATCAGGGTAAGTCTATCCCACAGCGCTACAGTGGCGCAGCTGCACCAGTGCAGTTGTGCCGCTGTCGCACATCTGGTGAAGACGCGCTATGCCAACAAGGGAGAGCGCTCTCCTGTCGGCATAATTACTCCACTTTGGTGAGAAACATAAGCTATGTAGGTGGGAGAGCGTCTCCCGCCAAGAGGGTGAGCAGACAGCAAGTGTGAAAAATCGGGACGGGGAATGTGGGGTAATAGGAGCCTATATAAGGAAAAGACCCAAAAATCAGGACTGTCCCTATAAAATCGGGACATCTGGTCACCCTACCCGCCAACATAGTGCCACTGTGGACAGCGCAAAACTTGCGTTGCTTGGGGGGGGGACTTTTTCACACCCCTGTGAGACATAAGTTAGATTGACTTAAGCGGTAGTGTAGACCTGCCCTCATTGTAGCTCCGATGACTTCAGTGGAGTTATGCTGAGGATCTGTCCCTGATGCTACTTTTTTGGGGGGTTTTTTGGTCGTATTGCATCTTAAAAATGGCTTGGCGTAGAAACTTCAAATTTGTTTAATTAAAAGCCCTGGATGTGATCTAGTGCACAAGATTGTTTTTGAACAGTTAGTTGGATTTGTCTATTTTTGGAGTTTCTTACCTAGGAAAGAGGAATATATGAATGCTCAGTCTGGGATTGTATTTATTTTTGTGACCTGTGCAGCACTGAGCATGTTGTTGGCAAAAAAAAAAAATTAATAATAAGTGAACTGCCTTAACACTGATACTCTATCAGAGCCCTTCCTATACTGTGCCACCAAAATCTCCTTTCATCTAGCCTCCATTCTGTCACTGTGATACCTTTTCTACATTTTCAACATGGACCACAAACTCTGAGCTCCGAAACTGTGTGTCTGTCGGTCTACCTGTAATGTTACCCGTTGGCCAGGGCAGCAAGTTGTATGGGCCCATGGTGCCCAGGCTCCAGCAATATTCAGGGCCCAGGGACCCGGCTCCAATGTTTGGGGCCAGGTCGCTCCCCCAGCCCTGCCTGCTGCCCCCACGCGCCTCCCCCGAGTGTCCCCCGGCCCCCACTTGCTGCCCCGCGCACCTCCCCCAGGCCCTGGAGCCTGCAGCTCCACACTGACTCTGCTCTGCCGGCTCCCAGCATCAACTGCTGCCGCAGGGTCCTAGCGCTCCCATTCAGTAATGGCAGGGCAGGCTGCCCATACCGTGCCCTTCTGCCTCGGACCCTTCCCTTTTCTGGTGGGACCCTCCACCATCACAGGACTTCCCCCCCCCCGCCCACAGGCACTGCTCCAGCCCCACGCTGGGCAAGGGGCAGCCCCATCCCCACCCCCAGTGAGGCTACAGTGAGGGGCAGCAGCAGGGGAGGAGGCGCACATGTGATAGAAGCCCCCCCCCGGCACCCACCAGAGGGGAGGCGAGGGGGCTTCCTGGACCTGAGAGGGGCCCTAGGAGCATGTGCAGTGACAGTGGTGCGGGGTGAGTGTGCTGCCGGGGGGCAAGGGGGCCCCCTCCCACACCCCTCATCCCCAGCCCCACCCCACAGTCCTCACCCCACACACCCCCTCCCACCCTCAAACTCCGTCCCAGAGTCTGCATCCCCACCCCCTTCCCACACACCCTCTCCTGCCCCCAAACTCCCTTCCAGAGCCTGCACCCCTCACCCCTCCTGCACCCCCACCTCCTGTCCCAGCCCAGAGCCTGCACCCCGTACCCAAACTCCATCCCAGAGCCTGCACCCCAGCCACCCTCCACCACCCAAACACCCTCCCAGAGCCCAACCCCTCAACCCTTCTGCACCCAAACTGCCTCCCAGAGCCTGCACCCTGCATCCCAATCCCCTGCCCCAACCCAAGGCCTGCACCCCAGACCTCTTCCCCAACCCAAAATCCCTCCCAGAGCCTTAGGCAGGTGGGGGCAGAGTTTGAGAGGGCCGGAATTTTGGGGGGGGCAGATTCTAGGCACCACCAAAATTTCTACAAACCTGCCACCCCTGCCCTTGGCCAAGTGGTAACAGTCTTAGGGATTTGTAAGTGGATCATTTTACAGTTGGAAGAGAGTCTCTAGATGTTTATTTACAATATGTGCATGAGCCCTGTGTATCTTGAATAGAGGTGGACAAAAGAGCAGCAAAACTGCATACCCAGGGCAATTCAGTTTGCAGAAGCTACATCTGATGTCCCGCCATATACAGCCCAATAGCTAGAAGAACTTCCTTTCTGACCCTACATCTCTCTAGCCTCCTTTAAGCACAGTGTCTATTCCTGTGTTCTGCCTGTGCCCTGTGCTCTTACCTGGGAATCTCCTCAGTCCAAGTGACGAAGCCCATTATTGTTTTCAAGACTATGAATGAACTAATTCAGTGGGGGGCATTAATGCTCCTTTGTCCAAACTGAACTTTCAGGAAGAATGGTCCAATGATTGGGGTGCTGGCTAGGGAATGGAAGATGCAGATTCAGTTTCCTAGTCTGCTCCTGGCTTCACGTTTGACCTTGAACAAGCCAGTTTTAGTCTCTCTGTGCCTCAGTTCCCCATCTGTAAAATGGGGATAACAGCACTTTCCTACCTCTCAGCAGCGTTGCAAAGATATGTTTGTTAAAGATTGTGAGGTGTTCAAATACTGTGATAATGGATGGGCATATAAGTACCTTAGGGCTTGTCTACACTGCAACGTTGTCGACAAAACTTTTGTCTTTCAGGGGTACTTAAAAAAGCCCCCTCCGCGAAAGACAAAAGTTTTGCTGACACAAGTTGCAGTGTGAACGCAGCTTTGTCGGCAAGAGCACTCTCCTGCCAACAAAGCTAACACTGCTCGTGGGGCTGGAAATATTTTGTCAGTAAAAGTGCCAACAAAATACCGATAGAGAGCGTTCACACACGCTGATTTTTAGTGACAAGGCCTTGTCGCTAAAAGCTGCGTAGTGTAGACAAGCCCTTAGATAGGCATACCTAAGGTCTGGCTTCTGAATGACTTTAAAAGTTTCTGGATTGAGGTTAATCACTTGAGGACACTTGCTGAGAAATTCAAGTCAAGTATTGCTGCTTTTTCACATTTGTGTGATTGATGGACCATTCTGAACTAGTTGTTTGGTGGTGGTTGTGTTTTTTTAACAGAAGTGTTTTACCTTTAGTTTAGCACATATTGTCTTTCTCCATGAAACTTTGTTTTTCACTGGATTTATGGAAACTGTACTCCTTTTTCTCTGAAGAATATCAAATTAATTAAAAATGTAAAATGAAGCCCTGTGCAATGTTACAAGCAGCAGAACACTGTTTAGAGAGATTACACACCTCTTAATTAAAGCAGCTATTAAATTACAGATGTTTCAGTTCTGATTACACTTTTGCTGCAGAAAAATACTCTCTGAACTTTTGTGTTTTGAAACAGTGTCTGAAATAATTAACATATTTGAATAATATTTTCCTTGTGCTGAGTGATACAGCATATGTGTGTGGGCATGTCCATCTCTGCATGTACTCTGTATGTATCTAGACAGAGGAGTCAGGTAAACAATAAGCAGGGAAAGCAGATTTAATTACGGTGGCTTGCCCTGTATTGGAAGACAGAACAGTATGCATGTAGCTTAATAAGAAATGCAAGCAAATCTCTTTTAAAGTTTTAAATATAAAGAGATACAGCCAAAATACTAAAAACTGATTGAATATCTAGACTTGCTTGTGCTTTTACCTTTTTATAGATTGTATTACAGAATCATAATAGCCTTTCGGAAATATATCTGTAGAAGTCTTGGTATGCAAGTATTAACCCTAGAAAATTCTTTTTAACTAGATTTCATTTTAATTATTTGTGCTGAGAGAATATTATTTGGCATGTGATAATTATCCTAGGGGAAATTAATTCTCACTACTGAGAGTATTTTTTATTAAAACATAAGGGGAGTTAGTAGATTTTACCCATATCCTTAAATAATACTTGGCATAATGTATCATAACTTATGTGGTTTAATTTAAAATTTACATGCAGTTTTAAAATATTTTTACATTTACAGTAGATTCTGAAAAACTGCATATTCCCTATGCACTCTTTAAAGAGTATACCTAAAAAAAAGAAAAAAGAAACATTTTAGAACAGTATAATTAATACTATTCATAGCCATGTATGGCTAAATTCCTCTAGTCCCTGTCATACATTATTTTTTTATGACTAATTCTTTAAAATGTATTATTAGTTAAGCATTCCTTTAAGCTGATTTTGCAGGTTGTGTCCCACCAGCCACTGGTATATTGGATAGTTTATTACTATTCCAAACCTGCTATTGAAGGATTTAGCCTATGTTCTTAAGAAAGACTTTCCTTTCACAGTGCCATTAGACATTTTAGTTCATCTCTGCTCTGAAATAAATGCCTCTCAAAACTGTATTCAAAACTTTAAAATATATGTCTGCTGAGAGGATTTTTGCAGGATGTATTGTTTGGGAAATGGCCCATGATCTTTCAGTCCAAGTTCCAGAGAGCGAGATGCTTGTAGAGAAAAACTAAAATGAAAGCATTTTTCACAGCCCAGAGCAGAGCAGCAGTTTCCAGGCAAACTGGAAAATTAGTTACGCAACAAAAGGTCTATATGGATGTTGGGGAAGACCTTTCACTCTATTGGTAACTGAAAAATCGACTGACTTCTGCTGTTGCTGAGTTATCCATTATCCAACATAAAAAAACTGTATATTTTGAGAGCCAGTGGCTCTGCTTAGCATGGCCATAGCTGAGTACTAGAGTTCTTTTAAAGAACATTTGTAATGTTTCTCAGGGTAAACTATAATCTGGCCCTATACCACTGACTCTGAGGCTTAGTCAGAATAAAGAGAGATTTTCAATAATTAGATTATTCTCCATTTCTAAAAACAATGTATTATTTTTCCCCCACTCCCCAGAAAATCATGTGGTTAACTGGCTATCTAGAAAATTTAAAACGTGAACGTTTGTATGCCAAGCTTGCACAACTATGTAACCATTAGGAAAGGAATGGATAAGAAGACAGAAAATATCAGAATGCCACTATATAAATCTTTGGTGTACCCACTCCTTGGATACTGCATGCAGTTCTGGTCACCCTGTCTCAAAGAGGTATATTAGAATTGGAAAAAGTAAAGAGAAAGTCAACATAAATGATCCGGGTATTGAACAGCGTCTATATGAGGAAAGATTAAAAAGACTGGGACTGTTCAGTTTGGAAAAGAGATAACTGAATAGGGATATGATAGAGGTCTATAAAATCATGAATGGTGTGGAGAAAGTAAATAAGGACATCTTATTTACCCCTTCACATACCACACGAACCAGGGGTCAATCAGTGAAATTAACAGGCAGCAGGTTTAAAACAAACATACAGAAGTACTTCTTCACACAACACAGAGTCAACCTGTGAAATTTGCAGCCAGGAGATGTAGTGAAGGCCAAACGTATAACTGGGTTAAAAATTAGATAAATTCATGGAGGATAGGTCCATCAATGGCTATTAGCCAAGATTGTCAGGGATTCAACACCATGCACTGGGTGTCCCTAAACCACTGACTGCTAGAAGCTGGTACTGGACAACAGCGGATGATGGATCACTCGATAAATTGCCCTCTTCTGTTCACTGCTTCTGAAGCATCTGACACTAGCCACTGTTGGTAGACAGGATACTGGGCTAGATGGGCCATTCATCTGACTCAGTGTGGCCATTCTTATGTTCCTTATACTCAGATCTTAATTAAAAGAAGGATCTTCTTATGGTCCTCTAGCAAAGAGATTATAGTAAGGACATGATATTTCTCAATGTTAAAATGGGTACGGGAGGGGTGATATTGGTAAAGTCAACCTGCTGTTTATTAGATCTGAGCAAATATTGCAAAAATAAGGTCTGGATATTTACTCAAAATGAATTCCCTTCAGCCACACATGTGCCCCCTTTGTATTCGCTTTCTGAAGACATACTGCCATGCCATGCAAATTGTAATTTAATTTTTAATTTACTTGTACTATATCAGTATTCATTCTAGGGGTAATTGTCAACATGATAAAATCAGGAATAAAAAGCCATATTATGTGACCTATATGACCAATCTCAATTAAACAGTTAATAGCTAACAATGGATACTGGCATAATGCTTTTGAATAATTCTGAACAATTAATACATATGAAAAAATAAAATCTAGTCATGGACATTCCATGAATGGAATTAAGCTAATTTTTTGAATTATTTACTTAGCTCTGTTCTTCTTACATCATAAAGCAGCAAAGGTCAAAACTTTCTTTATTTTCCTCTTCATTTATTAATTTTACTCTTCATTAATCTTCAGTATGGATTGAGAAAGGGAAGTAAAGACTGTTCTTTTTATTGTTCAACATTAATCTTATTGTTCTCTCCATCTTATGATGCAGATGTTTCATTTTCCCAGGCTCTGTGGCAGTGCTTCATCACATTTAGGTAAAACGTACCCACAAGTTTTATGGTACAGTACCAGAGAGATCAGATTTCCTGAAAACCTGTGGGTATTTGACATCTATTATTAAAAGGTATTTCAGCTCACCGCATTTTAAAAAAATTCTTTTGCATCTTCATTTCTTCTAGGTAGGGCTGGTCAAAAAGGTTTGAACAAGATATTATCCCGTCAGAAAATAGGGTTTTTGCAGATTTTTTTTGTCAGGAAAATTGAAAAAAAAAAAAACTCCTCTGATGAACAGTAGCAGCTAAACCACTGGGAGAGACCTCAATGCATCTTGAGAGTTGTAGTCTGGCCGGGGTGATAATGGTAGGAGGAGGGACCTGAAACTATAACTCCTATGAGGTACCACAGTGACTTAGGCAGCTATGGAAGTTACTGTAAAAAGCGACAAAGAGTCCTGTGGCACCTTATAGACTAACAGACGTATTGGAGCATAAGCTTTCGTGGGTGAATACCCACAGACGCATGTGGTAGAAATTTCCAGAGTCAGATATAAATATGCAGGCAAGAATCAGTCTAGAGATAACGAGGTTAGTTCAATCAGGGAGGATGAGACCCTCTTCTAGCAGCTGAGGTGTGAACACCAAGGGAGGAGAAACTGCTTTTGTAGTTGGCTAGCCATTCACAGTCTTTGTTTAATCCTGAGCTGATGACAGAAGTTACTGTCATCCTGAAACAAAACTGTTTGCTTCAGAATTTAAATTTCTTGATACTTTTTTATTCTGTAAAATTTCAATATTTCAACATTTTCATCCCAGTTCAGGACAGAAACAAATGTCAAAATATCAGAATTTACTGCAGAACACAAAATCAGTTAAAAAAAATCAGATCTACTTCTAAGACAATCCCAAATTGAAAGGCTTCTTGTGTGATGTTAGAAAATTGACACAAGGAATTACAGGAATACCTCTCCAAAAGCCTCTTGTTTTAGTGAGGGATAAATGTTTTGATGCATGGAAATTAAACAGAAAAATACCTATTGAGTATATCTCTTTTGATTGGCGCTCCTGTGTTTGCAGAAACAAATAACTCCTGTGAAAATGTGGTTGGCAAAAATAAGAAAACAAAGAACAGTGGAATGAATTACTGCTGGGTTAGATTAATAATGGAGCTACTGGAGAAAAGATGGATGAAGCATAATGAACTGATTAAACACAAATCATTGCTATTGCACTACGATGAGTAGAATGGGAGAAGGTGAGCTGGGTTGGATATAACTTTTGTAATAACAGTATGTATGCTGATTGTAACTGATAACATAACCAGCCTCAGATCTGCTCTATTCCCATATCAGATATCTTCCCTCTGCTACTTAGGCAATACATTTGTCTATATATTTTCTTTGGGCCTGATTCTCATTTATACTCACTTATGGCCATAACTTAAATAAGGATCAGGCCCTTTATCTTTAATAACAAAGGATGAATTTTACCCAAAGTATCTAAAAGTCCACTTAATTGTAAAGATTATGTAGATAGATAATATTATTTTCAAAATAGTTATGCTGCAATTAAGGAAGTTGGTCTTGCTTTAAAAATGTATTTTCTTAAGTATCAAATAGCTAAGTTCATAGCCTGCATGACTATCCCTGTCTGACTCACTGAAAAAAAATAACAGAGAAAGGTGTGTAGTGCAGTTTATTTTTTCATAGCTGGGTCCTTAATGTGTTCCAGAGATGGACAGTAGGTACAGTGGTCTTGTAGTTGCTTTGGCTTCTATCACTTGATTAGGCTTCTGTGAGGTTTGTTAGGCTGCGTGGTTCTCTGGGTCTTTTTTTAATTGTGCTACCTTTTATCAGTGAAATAATTCTTCAGTGTATACTTTGTCGAATATATACGGATGCCTGTTTTGTAAATAGAATAGGGTGGCTGATCATATACTTACATGCTGTAGCACAACCAGGGATACATGTACCCCGGGGGGTACACAGAGGTCTTACATCAATTCATCTAGATCAGGGATCGGCAACCTTTCAGAAGCGGTGTACCGAGTCTTCATTTATTCACTTTAATTTAAGGTTTCGCGTGCTGGTAATACATTTTAATGTTTTTTAGAAGGTCTCTCTCTATAAGTCTATATATTATATAACTAAACTATTATTGTATTGTAAAATAAACTAGGTTTTCAAAATGTTTAAGAAGCTTCATTTAAAATTAAATTAAAATGATCTTACGCCACCGGCCCGCTCAGCCCACTGCTGGTCTGGGGTTCTGTTCACCTAGGCCAGCAGCGGGCTGAGTGGGGCTTGTGGCCGGGACCCCAGCTGGCAAGGGTCCAGCAGCCAGAACCCCAGACCGGCAGCCAGAACCCCAGACTGGCAGTGGGCTGTGCGGGGCCGGCGGCCGGGACACCAGACCGACAGTGGGCTGAGTGACTCGGCCCGCTGCCACTCAGGGGTTCCATCCGCTGGTTCCTGCCAGCCGGGATTCCGGCTGCTGGACCCGCTCAGTCCGCTGCCAGTCTGGGGTCCCACTCCTGCTCACATACAGTGGGTACCTACCTTCTCCCTGGTTCTGGCCCATTCTCTTCCTCTCTCTCTGCACTGAGCTGAGGGTGGGAGTGAACTGAGCACAGGGCTGTGGGTGAAGGAGCAGGCTGGGGGTTGGGGTGTAGGGTCTGGCCAGGAGCTGGAATGAGGGAGGGAACTCAGGGTTGGGGCAGGAGGTTTGGGTGTGGAGCGCTTACCTGGGCAGCTCCCATTTGGTGTTTATACTGCTCGATATACTATACTGAAATGTAAGTACAATATTTATATTCCAATTGATTTATTTTATAATTATAAGGTAAGCATGAGAAAGTAAGCAATTTTTCAGTAATAGTGTGCTATGACACTTTTGTATTTTTATATCTGACTTTGTAAGCAAGTAGATTTTAAGTGAGATGAAACTTGGGGCTATGCAAGACAAACCAGACTCCTGAATGGGGTACGGTAGTCTGGAAAGGTTAAGAGCCACTGCTCTAGAAAATGTAGATTTTAAAAATATCCAAACTCTTAAATGGTTCACAGAAGTGAATTCTGAGACAAAGACAGGTAGTATCCTGAACTCAATCTTTCAGTTATATTTGAAAGCAATGGTTAATCTATGGTAATCTCAGAATAGGAAAAAATAATGAAGATTAATTAAAAAGGGAGATGATTGTGAGCCCCTATATTTAGATTGCCTAACAGTGACTTTACAAAAGAGTCTTGAAACTTTTTCATTGAGAAGTTATTCCACCTCTATTATTTGCAGCAGAACTTTGCTGTTCAGTAGAAGGAACAACCTCAGACTAGGAAAATACCTTTTCTTTGTCCTGTGAAATTCCAGTCAGCTTTTGCTGAGGTATAAATGGTTAAAAATCACCAATTTCCCTTCTTTTACTCATGTTCCTCAGGGAAATGCTTGTAGCCTGCCAAAATCATAACTAAATACACAAACATTCTAAGACCAGGCCCTCTCCCCTTGGCCTGGTTTATGGCTCCAGTAGCCTATGCCCCTGGGCACAAATCAAGCCAGGCTCTCCCCCATTCTAAAAACCCCACCTTGCACCCATCACCTGGTCCCAGGGGCCTGATTCTTCCTACCTGCTGTAGTGGCACTATCTGGGGCTGGAGCTCCCTTAACTCCCAAGGGTGGGAGGGAAAGAGAGAGCAAGCCAGTGGTGAAGCCATGTATGATGTAAGCTAGTATATGTCACCTTTAATAGAAATACTACTTTGGAAATATTTTAGAGATCTTTAAAAATAGTCATTTGGACAAACTGTTGTATCCTCTGGTCTGTAAAGTTAGGTGTTTTTGTTACTATGAATCCAACTGTAAAGGTTTTAGAAGTAAAGAACTATAACGGAATACGTTGTTGTTGTTTTTTAAACCCTCTTTTTAAAAAACACAACTGCATCTAAAACAGCTTTTCTGTGCATTAAAATATGCTGATTTTTAAAGTCTGGTATCTTAGGACCTTCCAGAGCTAGAAACAAGTGTTGTGTGCCCCACGGAAAGGTAAGGGATCTCCTCTTTTCAGTGGCATTAAGCTCCCATTACATTAGTCATTGGTCTAGAATCACATACTGGGCCATTCAGTAATGTAACATATTGTGGGTAAAATTCCACAACTGTGCCATTCTGGAGAGTTCTCTGAAAATATCCACTCAGTGTTGAGTAGCAGTCAAAAAAGCGAACAGAATGTAAGGAGCCATTAGGAAAGGGATCGATAATAAGACAAAAGCTATCATAATGCCACTATATAAATCCATGGTACACCCACATCTGGAATACTGCGTGCAGTTCTGGTCACCCCATCTCAAACAAGATATATTAGAATTGGAAAAGTACAGAGAAGGGCAACAAAATTTTTTAAACAGTATGGAACAGCTTCCATCTGAGGACAGGTTAAAAAGAGTGGGACTTTTCAACTTGGAAAAGAGATAATTAAGGGAGGAGGTCTATAAAATCATAACTGGTGTGAAGAAAGTAATAGTGAAGTGTTATATACTCTATCGTATACCACAAGAACTGGGGGTCACCCGATGAAACTAATAGGCAATAGGTTTAAAACCTAGGGCTGGTTTTGTTTTATGTCTCTGCTGTAAAAGACAGTATGTATTTCAATATATAATATTTTGCAGAACAAGTGACAATGGAAGGTATTGTGCATACTACAACTAGTTATTACTTCTAATCAGTATTGTTTCTTAGGAAAACTGCCAATTACATTTACTTTGAGTGGAAAATCCAACATCACATTATGTTTGGCCATTAAAATGTGCATGCTCACCATATTTTGATTCTCTTTCTGTGAGGTCCCAGAGAGAGCAAACACTCTATTCTTTTCTATGTCTGAATTCCTTCTGTCTTGAATTTCAGTTGCTTGTTGATATTTTATTCCTCTAGACTTTTGCCTGATTCATTCAAAGTACTTTCCTGAGACAATCTGTATGAAATGTTCTTGTTGATATTTTCCCTTTCTTCCTCAATTTGTATACAACCATTTGTCTCCTGCAGTCTTTCTGCTTTCTTTGTAAACAGCAATCTGTTTTGTATTTGGGTGTATGTTGCATAGTCACATTGATGTAATCATTAGGAATATTATGGGATGAAAATGTACAGGACAAGAAAATTCTATATGGTCACATGGGCAATATAATCACAGTACATAAAGAAGTTATGATTCACTATTGTAGTTTGTTTATATAATTATTTACACAGGACTGGAGTATTGTCACTACCACTGTTTGCAATGATTGGGTAAGATACAAACTGGGACACAGCTGCATTCTGTTATTGTCCATTTGTTAGAAAAGTAGCTTGTGCTATTTTCAGACAAATGGGACACTTCAAATCTTGACCCCCCAGCTTCACATACTGAATCTAAGACCGCTTGTTGCTGCTAGCAAAGCATTAGTATCAAAATTCATTAATTTTTAGTACCAAGCTAGCTCAAATTGAGGGCACGTTCCATTTTCTTCTTGCTTAAACTAGCTTCTTCAATTGTTCCTGGAAAGTCAGTGGGCAAAACAGAGGTTACTTGTGCAGTAAAATAAACAGGATTAATCTATGTTTATAGATGCTACTGAGACAGCTGCCTTGCTCTGTGGCCACCATGTGTAGTGAGACAGCCAGAAAAGCAGGCATGTGGCTGCTACCAGATCAGTCAGGTGCACTCTTCATGGCCTTATTCCTTTAAGTAAAAAAAAAAAAAAATAGATTTGGCTATACAGGATTCCAAGCCAGTGTTGTGGCACCAGCAGTTAAAGTGCCACTAATGTCCTCTGTCTTGTAAGTTCAGTTCCTGCAGAGGGCAAGCTTTTTACTTGTATTTTCTTAAAATTTAACTTTTATTTTTAAAGAGAAGTCTGCCTTATTTGGCCATTACTGTCAGGAGGTGCAGGAGAGGTCTAGGGGAGGGTTGGGGATGTGGGGCTAGCACTAGCAGTGGACAAGAAGAATGGGATCATGACAAACTGGCCTAATACCAGCAGTAACCTTACTCTTCTCGTTGACAAGTCTCAGCCCATTTATTGCCTACCATGATAACAGCAGGGAACAACTATTGTTATAGCAGGACCCAGCTAAATAGATCCAGTTTAAATAAATAGAACTTGAAATAATCCTTGAATTAGAAACAAAATTTCAAAACCTTCTAGAAACGTATACATCTTCATTTAGGTTATGGAATGTCTAGGGAATATGTATAAGCAACAGCAGCCTTGAGGCTAGCACAAAACATCTCTCTGTGTCTGCTTGATTCTGTTAAAAAGGCTCTCATAGATGTAAGCAATGACTTTTTTAATAGCTAACCATTAGGTTTTAGTCTGAAGGAACAGCAAGAGTTCTGTAAAATGAGGGGTACCTTGAGTTTCAAAGTCTTATTAGCATGTCGAAATCTGGTATTTGCATGGTCAGATTAGCACTTAGACATATAAATTCCAATTTTTTAAATACAGAACAGCCAATTCTGACAACTGAGCTCTAGCGTGGAATGAAGATTTTCCTGATTTAAGTGGTTTAACTAAAATGTCAACTCATTACTATGAAGAATGTTATTCTGTATTAAATTAAAGGCCTCACTTAATTGCTTTCAGGTTTCTCTGGGATGTGGTTTTAATCTCTGTAATGCAGAAAAGAAACAGCAACATTTTGGTGTTCTGCTCTATCTGTCTTGCAGGGAGTTACGAAGCAGAATGAATTTATTGGTGGTAAAAGAGTGATGGAAAAATTAAAGATAATTAACATGGACATTGTTCAATACTGAACTGAGGGGAAATCATTAGCACCAAAACAGTCTGATTACTGGGGGGAAATGCCAATGACATAAATTGGATATATACCCCTTTAGACCATAAAACTATTCCAGCAGTGAAAATTTCACTTCTAAAACCATTTACGGTTGCGAAAGTAAGGACAATTTAGTCACTTGTCGTATCATTTGCAAAATCAAGCACTTCATAAGCATGTAAAGGAATCATTAAGGAAATAGTAAACTGTTACGGTGGCCACATGATAGTCAGTGCAATCTATGGGTGCTCAGCACTTTTGAAAAATCAGGTCACTTTTATTTTAGGGACTTAAATATGGATATTGGAGCCTTATTTTAGTCATCTAGAGCCAATCTCCCTTTCAGTCCACCTTTTGTCCCAATAACATATCTCCTGAATGGAAGCATGCTTGTATTCTACATTTGGTCTCCTCTGCAGTTTGTGATCACCTATGCTTTATCCCACTTATGGGTCTTTGGTTATGTGGTCAGTGTGACATCTGGCTCCTCCTATTCTGTGAAGTCCAGTGGCAGTTCAGAGTTGTTTTCTCCTGAAGAGAAAAATCCCACTCAAAACTCTCTCTCCTGGTTTGAGGTTACTGAGAGGAGTTTCCTTCCTCTCAATAGAAAGAGGGGTTTGACAAGGAGCAGAAGGCAGGTCACTGACTTTATGAATAATCTGCATTTTGTGTTCCTAGTTTGAAAATTATCCTCAAACAGAAGTGTCAATATACTACTCTGCCTGTGTACAATATTCTGTCCCATGAGGTTTTGCCTGTGAAGAACAATACATGAACACATCATGTTCCTAATATACACTCTCTTAATGTATGGTGCTGTCAGTACGTTGGAGGGGCTTTGAAAAGAGGTAATTTGCTTTTACCTCATATACACGTTACTATACATATTAGCATCTGAAAACTCATTGTTTTCATAAAATCAGTTGATGGATGATCCAGCATTTGCAGATTACTCCGGGGTGGGGGTGGGAGAAAAGGGGAAGAAAGATTATTATCTGTACAAATAACAAAAATCACATAACTGCACAATCCCATTTGTACTACCAACAATCACAATCCGACCAATAGAGTGCTGGAGTGAAGTGCTGTAGAACCAGGGATCAGTTTAGATCTTTGATGTGCTTTTTCCTCATACAGTTTGCTGTTGTTTCTTATTCTGGTTATATTCTTTCTGCCATTAAAAGGTGCATTCAAAACTAGCACTTGTACGTAGAGATGGCCAAGACTCAGGATTTCTGGTTTGCAAAAACAGATTCTGTTTTTAGGAACAGACATGAGCTGTACAGACTTGCTTCTATGAAGGATTTATCTGAGAATACTTCTGGAAAAAAGTGTCTAAAGGCCCTGGAATTATATTTGTGCATCAGTACATCTGTAAATGTGAGATGATGCTATGCAAGGGTGTATCTGCAGGAACTACGTATGATTGACCAGTGCCATCTGTTGGTAGACAAAACTGAGGCAATCCCTTCTTCCTGTAAGATTAACATGCTGCATACAGCAAATCCTTCCAAACACCAGAACATACATAATAAATACAATAATGAGGACATAAATGCCTGCTGCATATACATTGATGATACTTAATAATAAATAATAGTAATACTATTCATGTCATCACTGCATAGCACTGCATATAACCCCTGCCTATCATCATGATGATCTTGGGGTTTTCAAAATATTCTTCTTGCAAACAAAGCATACTGTTAGGTCCCATTCCCTGGAACAGGAGCTAAAGACAGTGGCTGTAGAATGAGCCACTCCATGATCTTACTACTGCAGCTCAGAGTTTTGAAAGAGGAGTGTAACACCGGCAGACCCAGGTTGTCAGTGGGCAGGATCAAACCTGGGATCTCTGAAGCTAAATGCATGAGTCTCTACTGCATGAACTAAAAGCCATGTCGCTCTTGGCTAAGGCTGTAGAGCAGATTCATTAATCTCTCTCTAAGTGGTCTTGGTGCCACTACATGGGACAGAGCACCACACCCAGGAGGTGAGTGGCTTACAGAAGCACTCCTGAAAAAGCCCATTTAAAAAATAACAATGTGATACAGTGATATATAACTGAATATCTAAGCTGTTTATTTTAACAGGAAAATTACCTTCTCTTTGTTTTACAGACACATCTTTTTACCAAGGATTTTCACTGATTTTTTTTAAGGCTGCTGTAGTCAGTGGTTTTGTTATAAGATGTAGTTTACCTCCACAAAAAGTGCAATAATATAGATTGTGGTGCATGACATTTGAAATAACATCTGAAGTCTTGCAGTGCCTCTGTTATTGTGCGTAATCTGACAGATACTTAGAAATTTCAAAAATTGAAATGGCTAGCTGAGTCATATAATTTGTTGTATTAGTATTATTTCTGTAACCACATGCCCTTCTGCTAAATTGTTTGAACTTTTCCTCAGTGCTGTGATGAGGTTGCAGTTATCAGAGTGGGTTGGCTGGCTGCAACTGAATATGAACAATGCAAAATGCTGATCACAAGCTGTATTCCTGGTAGACAGTATAAAGTTGCATACCACTCAGGGATCAGCCAGGGATTAATTGCACTTAGCCAGCACCCACTTGAAGAGACTATTGACATTAGAGAAAGTGTTTTTGATTACTGATGATTTGTTCTGCACCTGAGCAGCAGAACTCCAACTTCCTCAGTATGAAGCATGAAATCTATACCCGCTAGCATCAGCCTGGACCCCTTGTGGAAGGAGCATTCCCATTTGATTATAAATATTTGAATGTTCCAATATGGCTTTTTAAATCTGGGGGAGAAGAAGATTAGAGGCTCTCTACAGGATAGTTTAGCTTCCTTTTATTAAATAAACTACTCCCACAGATGCATTGTTTTTATAAACTTTTTAACTTGGCTGTAATTTTCAATACATCTTGCCTTAGGTTATGTCTTCATTCCTAAAATAGATGTGTTCTTACATTGAGATAACTGTCTCTGTATAAACTCCTAGTGGAGATAGGCACAGGTAGTTTTCATCTTGATAAAGTTAATTGAGGTTAACACTTATATCCCCTTCACCTGTGGTTTAGCTAATGGAGGAAAAAACTAAGTGTTTGTCTCAACTGTGGTTTTAAATCAACATAACTAACTCAAGTTAGCTATCTCAATGTAAAAGTACCTGTTTTTTTTACAAGAAAGGCATAGCCTTAGAAAGTACAATCCTTGAACAGGATTCAGCTTTGATTGCAGCTGGGCCACTTTGTTCTGTTAACCAATCAGCTCTCACAAGCAAGTTCACCCTAGGTTAGTATTTGGATTGAGGACCCCATAGAATACCTAGTTGCTGTAGGAAATGGTTATTAATGAATGGCATTGTTCCTTGGAGTCAGTATAACCCTCTAGAATGGCAAACTTTAAGAAATACAGTGCAGTTGGAGGTGCTGCCTTTTGAATGAGACATAAAATTGAGGTCCTGACCATTTAATATCACTAAAGATATCATATTTTACAAGAGTAAGCTGCCAATTTGTATGCAGTGTCGGGGGTTGGGTAGGGATTTTTATGGTGAAAGAAAAAACTTTTGAGAGAGTTAGAGAGAAATTGAATCTATTTTCTTAACCCTTTCCTCTGAATTTCTGTTTCACCTTGCAGTTATAAATGTATCTTTTGATATAAGAGCAAAACCTCCCTCTTTTTCCCAACATATACCATGCACATTTTGACTATGTAAATATGTGATGTTTCATTATAATGATCAAATTTTGCAAAATCATTCAAAAACTTGTACACTGCTGCAAAATCCATATAAAAGTCATTGATGGGAAACCTCAGAGTGTTCAGAGTTCTTGATCAGGTTGCACAAGTGTTCAGTTCCTGGTTTTGGATGCTGATCTCAAATTTCTCCAGACTTGTGGAGATCTCCCACTGTGCTCTGACACCCTCCACTCTCCTTCTCCCCAACAGAAACTTGCACCATTCTGCTTGTTGTCTTTTCATCAGAGGTGCTATGGGCTTTTATCTCTGTCTGGTTGTTATGCTGTCTGGCGTGGCTCACAACCTCAGGACAGAATCTCAAGAAGCCAGGCAGAGACCCCAAACTGGTTATATGTTCTATAATTAGATATCACCAACACCGTAACAAGAGTGAACTTGTAAAGCACTATAACAGTCTTACCAGGGAGTCACAGACAGTCCCCTTGGACTTTCCAGTCTATCTTGCCTTCCAGGCAAGTTGGACTTATTGATAGATGAGTCGCTTTACACCAAAAATCACAGCCATATTCAGGGTACTTACAGTCCCAAAGGACCAGTCACTTACCCCAGATCAATTTGTACCTTAGCTTTCACGCCAAAGATAATGTTTGTAGCCAATCCTATAGTAAACTACCTAAGGATTTATTAAGAGAAAAAAATAGTGTTATGACAAGGTTAAAGCAGGCAAGCATATATACCCGAATAAGTTACAGTCTACTTCCAAAAGGGGACTGAGTTATAGTAATCTGTCAGCTCTGAATGTCTTTTAGGGCTAACCCAGGTTGACCCTGGGGATCTCTACTTCTGTTTCGTAGCTCTGGCCATGTGAGAGTCCAAACAGCAAAACAGATGAAAAATGTTCTTCTCAGCTATATTTATTTCCTTCTTCCAGAATTCAAGCTGATGGGATGAGTCCTATGCACATAGCTTCTTCATGGGTGTGAGGGTAATGAACAAAGTATTTGTATTGTGATGTCCCAAAGTGGCCCATTTAACTTTGATAGGCCTTCTTGATGAGGAGGAGATGATCAAACATTTATACAGTTACAAAGAAAAGCTTAAATATTACCTTATAGCATGTGATAAAGCTATTATAAGTGAGATTAATGCATGCAGCAACTTACAAGCAGTTCATAAAGCCTAAACACATTGTTATAAATTCAATACCCATCTTAATTATACTAACACACAGGTGAAACAGACTGGTTTCCAGCACTGAATTTGTCAGGGCTGGCTGAGTCCTAAAGACTTGGCAAGAGCTGGCCCCTGGTCTGCCTGTGTCACGCTGGTATCTAGAAGAGCTCTCTACACTGGCATTTTCACAATACTGCCTCAGCCTCTCTTCCCCATTCTCTATCTCCCTCCCCCCATCTCCATTAACTCCATTTTTCTACATTGAAATACACCTCTATCTATCTACCCTCCTCGCTTGCTCTTTCTGTGCTTCTCTTCTCTGCAGGCCTCCTTTTCCTGTGCTTCCAGCTCCTTATTCCATCTCTCTCCTCCACTTCCAAGGTGGTAGGATCATACAGTATGGCTACCATTCCCCTCTGTATTATTATCCATTTCCCTTCTCTGTGCTGGCTCACACCCCATGCCATCCCACCGACGTCACTGAGTTGTATAAGATGTTAGACAGAGAAGACTTCAGCTCTATTTAATTCTGTAGGGGATTATGGTTATGTGATGTGTATAGTTTGACAGAACATTAACAAATAAGTAATGTTAGGCAAGGTCATTGTTAATGTCTGTGCCTCTATCACAGCTCTCAAGAGGGGAGAGAATTTTTGGCAAGTTCTATTCCTTTGTACATTTCCTAATGCTTAGTTGTGTAACTCAAAGCTCTCAGAGTTGTTTATGATTTGTAAATCGGGTAATGTTTTCTTTGCAAAACTAGTGATGGATGGGAATTTGCTAATCAAGCTGATCTATTTTTTTCTGATCTACCACAATTAAGCAGGAAAGACTGGATCAATAGCTTCAGTTTGGGGCCATCTCTAATTTTAAATGACATGTTTACATAATTCAGCTACCCCTGTAAATTATGTACAAAAAAAAGTCTGACACAACTGGTGTTTAAGCCACAAGTATCTGAAGGCAGAGGTTAGCATTAAAATACAGCTTCATAAAAATGAGACCTCACTATGGTAGGGTGCTGTTCTCATTATTTCACGCATAATCTTTATCAATATCAAAGGCAGGTAGACTCATTTATCAAAGGCAGATTAAAACCCCGATATCTGTTTTCCACCAAGGTTTCCTACCTCTAGCTTTCCTGCTGCATAATCTGTAATTCTTACAGTTTGTAATGCTGAATATATATAAATTGTTCCATCACAATCTCCTTATGCATGCATGTGAAGATTATGGGAAAACTGCACTATTTATTCCCCCCTCCTCCCCCGAAAAAAGCATTAAGAAGCCTGTTGGGAGATAAATTTATGGAAACAAAATATGTTGGAAACAAAAAAAATTGGAAAACAGTGGAAGCTATTGATCTCTTTAATGGGAAGCCGATAGTATCAGTGAAAGCAGACAGCTCGGGCATTATGGTGGCAGCAGAAAATAAATGTGCACTTTCTTCTCAAGGATGAATAGAAAAAGATTTATGTGCAGAAAAAGCATTTTGCTGTAACGCTGCTGGGCAGTTCATTAAATTTAAGCTGGATGCAGATTCAACAGTTTGGGAAAGTTGGTTGAATAAACTGCATTCTTGATCACAAATAAAATCCTTATTCCATCTGATTTATAAGACACAGAAGCTGTTATTGAGATTGCCATTAATCAATAAAAGCTTTGGTAGAGTTCACCGAATGATATTTATTTAGTGTGCCATTGATTCAGAACATTTTATTATATAACTTTAAAAAGTTCTGTGTTTATTTGAAATGCATATACATGAGCTGTATTCATTCTTGGCTAAAGATGGGCCCAGGCCGCAGAATATGGATTTAATTCCAAACTTCTTTTCAGTTTGGGTTTGGTTGTAATTAGGAGTTTGGGCTCTCATCTAATCTCAGTTCATGGTCATGTCCGTAATTCTTACCAGGAACCATAAACTTGTATGTACAGATGAAAAATGCTATCTAAGAACTAGATATATTACTTACAATATATTTTATTTTATTTTTTGGAAAGGTGTATGGAGCTTCGTTCCTGTTGCTAAACAGTTTTCTTCAATTAACTCCATATTTATAGAGCAGATCACTGAAATACATCTTTTCTTTTAAATGATTCCAAAAGAAGTATTTTACAGCAAACGTTCACAAGTTAAAAATAAAACAAAAATTTAAAATGTTGTAAGTAGATTCATTCAAAAGCTGACAGTTCCACTTCAGATGGACCAATGTGAATATACTTTTTGGTTTATATAAGAGGAGCCTCAACCGAGGCTCTCAGATCTGAACACTTCAAACTGGTTATTTGGTTAGGTGAGTTTGTGGTAAGTTATTTCAAGATGAAGATTAATAGCTGAATTTTGTGATGAGCTGTATATTTAACGTCAGTTCAGAATAATGTGTATTTTCCATCCTTACCTGAGTGTATGTTGTGGTTTGGTTTGTTCTGCTTCCCATATTCCCGTACGCTTTTGAAAAATCCCAAATCTCAAAGTAGAACAAGGTCAAAACTGCGAAGTCTTATCTGTTTCAGTATAGAAACCATAAGGAAACCACAAGATTTGCATGGGTTTGATACAAAACCCACCCAGGTTGTTTGGAGAGTTTCAACAAAAGTATATTTGAGCATCATGGTCAGAGTTTTGAGTTTGTAATGAAACCCCCCAAACCAAGATAAGTTTCATGTGGATTTTAGATGATGTTGTGAATAACATAGTCTTGAGGTAATTTTACACTATTAAAAATTGACTTGGTTCCATGAATAATAGTCAATTTTTCTCTTGTGAAGGATTGTTAAAACCTTACTTTAAGCCAGGAGATTTTAGAGAGGATCTATTCTCCCTCTTTCTGAAAAAGGTCTCTTCCTGTCATCCAAGCTCCTTTTGCTCATCTTTTCTGACATGAACATTCAACCAGACCCCGCTATACAGACCACTTTCCACTCACCCTCTTCCATACTTCCATCATTAAGTACTTCAGTACTTAACCAAGCATTTACATTAAAGAGCCTTAGATTATGCAGAGTTCTAGGAGATAAAGATGGGAAAGTTCCATTAGGTCATCGATTCCATTCCACTGTGGGATTGCTTTGAGAATATTTTATACAATTGTTTTACACCTATTAATTCATAGGAGTCCCTTTATAAAACCTCTCTTGCACATTAAATGACCACTCTTCCACCTTAACTCAACAGTAGGAGGAGGACTTTTCCTGATGATTTCCAAAAATATGCGTTATTGGATAGGCATTTCATGAATTTGAATATGAAGAACATATCTTGGAGATGAAGAAGCCATTCCCCCATCTGTGATTCTCAGAACCCATAGACAAGTGCCTTAATCTGCAAATAAGTAACCATGGAGTCAGACTGATTTTCAAACAAAAGTTACAAACATTCTATAAAATTATTAGAGCCTTGAAAACAGATCTTAAAGTGTGATTCTGGTTTAAAAGTGACTCTGAAATGGCATTTTGGGATTCATTTTTATTGCAGTTCACTGATTTTGTTATCAGATGTGCTCAGTTTACAATTAAAAAATCAGATATTACTACTTTAGTGACAAAAATAAATCTCACAACCACATAGAAACAGAGCTAGGAGAGATTCTTTCATGTGGATCATCAACATAGTTTTTTTAGGATGTTCCAGTTGATTACCTCTGTGCAATGGGACTTCAAGCCATTCCCTCAGTGATATCTATGAAGACAATGAGGTTTCATAGGTGTAACTATGGGACTAATTGGACTAGCAGAACCTTTATTATTGATGATGATGGAGGAGAAGTAAAGAACGCAAATGACTCTTAGTTTCCATGGAAAGAGCTGGCAATTAGGAAACAAACATTCTGAATAATCTCAAGGCCTAATCCAAGAAGGTGCCAAATTTATCCATCAGTTTTTTGTGACGACAAAAGCACTTTCATTAGCAGTCGGTTGCATGGCTCTAAAGATGAGTCTGACAGCTTAACTCTATCTCAGAATGTTCTTCCCAGTGTGGACACTGCAGTGCACAAGTAGGTGCTCTCTTTTAGGTGCCTTTCCTTGAGGCATGGTGGTGGTGCAAATAAACAATCCTGATAGCAAATTATTGCTGGAAAACTGTAGAGGCTCATCATAGCAACTTGGCTAATGTTTCAACTCTTTAGAAAATAGTTTGTAATGTCCAAGACTGTGCAGAAGTTATTACTAATCATATAATGGTTGCTCCATTTTCTCTGTGCTGTCACCAAACTTCCAATCATTGTGTAAAGCTCTTCAGGATGCCTAGAGTATTTAGAAGAATATCAAAAGAAATTCTGTTCTTTTTCTCCAGCCCCTTGTCTTTGTTTCCTTTGTACAGCAATATTCCTCATCACTCCAATCTCTATTTCTCTTTTCTATCCCCAATTCTTACCTCATAGACTTTCATACTCCCTCTCATGTCTTCATCTTTTTCTCCCTAGTCACTCCTATCAGCTTCTCACTCTCTCACATTCAGCTCAATTTTCTAATCATCTCTCCTTCCCACACTGCATCTTGTTCTCTTGCCAACCCCCTTCTCTTTTGCTTCTCTCTCTCTCTCTCACTCTCCACATCTGCATACTGCACATCAAATCCAATTTATGGGGTAGCATATTGATTGAGGGTGAGATTGGCACTGAAAATGCTCTTTTAAAGGGTAACCTTTCTTTTTAGCCATGTTTAATACTGCTGGAATCAAGTTTTGATAATGCGTAAACATAGCTGTGTTTTATTCAGGTTACTGTCAGCATTTTTAATTCTGTACAGTACTATACAAGGCCTTTCAGTCTGTGTAGTATCATTTATTGGATATATACAGTAGCATTAAGTCCTAATTTTTTTCACTAGGACACTTTCATAGAATCATTTTGAAACTATTCAATCATGAAACCCATAAACTTAGTAATTTGTGATCTAATGTAAAAAGGAAGTGTAATTTTTATGCCATTGTGTGCATTGGTTCAAAGCCTATGATGTTACCTTTTATGTGATAGCATTTAGAGACATCATTAATACATCTGTAATTGGCTGCCTTCATATATGCAGAATACAGGTACTATATACATGAACAGGCTGGGAACCTGTTAAGCCTTTTCATAGTCACGCAATTTTCAAGAAGCGCATGATGTAAAGGCATACTAATTTCTTCAGTTACCAACCCAACAGACATACCATGCAACTGCAATATATGACAACTGGATACAATAAACTATCTAAGACAAGGGTGGCCAACCTGAGCCTGAGAAGGAGCCAGAATTTACCAATGTACATTGTCAAAGAGCTACAGTAATACATCAGCAGCCCCCCACCAGCTCCCAACTTCTTCCACCCACCAGCAGCCCCACCAATCAGCACTTCCCCCTCCCTCCTGCACCTCCCAATCAGCTGTCTCCTGGCATGCAGGAGGCTCGGGGGGGGGGAGGGGAGGAGCAAGGGCACTGCAGGCTCAGGGAAAGGAGCAGGAAGGGGTGGAGTGGGGTCAGGGCCTGTGGCAGAGCCAGGGGTTGAGCAGTGAGCACCCCCCGGAAAGTGAGCACACACTGGAAAGTTGGCGCCTGTAGCTCCAGCCCCAGAGTCAGTGCCTATACAAGGAGCCACATATTAACTTCTGAAGAGCCGCATGTGGCTCCAGAGCCACAGGTTGGCCACCCCTGATCAGGACCGGCTCCAGGGTTTTTGCCGCCCAAAGCGTCGAAAAAAAAAAAATAGCCACGATCGCAATTGTGATCGGCGGCACTCCAGCGGCAGCTCCACCGCACCACTTTCTTCTTCAGCGGGAATTTGGCGGCAGGTGCTTCTCTCCAAGAGGGACCCGCCGCCGAATTGCCACCGAACAGCCCGACGTGCCGCCCCTTCCCCTTGGCCGCCCCAAGGACCTGCTTGCTGGGCTGGTGCCTGAAGCCAGCCCTGCCCCTGATCTAAGGAATGGGGATTGTATAGTTGTATTTCTTGATGAATGAAACATATTTGCAAATGGTAAGATCAGAAGTAGTTACTCATAGGTAAGAACTAAATCATACCAAATTGCACCAAACACATTTTACCACAGCTTTTTACAAGAATACTTAAACAAAGTAAAATTTGACTGGTCACTGCATAAATGTAGTTTTTGATTGAGTAACTTCTTGGACATTTTGGCCATACTTGTTTACTTCTTCCCCTCTTGCTTTCTTTGGTACTTAGGGGTATTTCATGCCATCTGATGTTGTATCCTTAAGTAGTGTCTTTGCCAAATTTAAGGATTTTAATTTTTTTATTTTTGACATTTGGACATGTTTGACTAGCATCTTCATTTTTTATTTTTATTTTTTAAATCGCCCTAAATGCCACCATGCTGGTGTGTGGTATCATTCCTCCCTGGAGAATGTTGAACTTAATTATATTGTAGTCAGGAACACTTAGTGGCTAAAATATAGTTTCTTCTTGAAGCAACTTCTGCATGTTGAGAAGGTGAGAACAAGAAGCTTGATTTCAATGTGGCCAAAAACAAGGAGCAACTTCCACTTAATTCAGTAGGAGTTGAGGGAGCTCAGCACCACAGAGGAACCACTCAGTACATTGCTAATAGCTTAATTCTGTAATGTGCTGGACACCTACAGTCCTCCAATCCCATGCAGCACCTTTCAGGATCAGTCTTTCAAATGTATTTATATGAACAACAGCCAGATGAGGTTCAGGACTTTATTACAAAGTCAGTGGTGTTATTTTTATTTTATCCTTAAAGATTCATATAAAGCCTCTGAACATTAACTGAATATATCAGTGATCTCAGGACTTCATTAATCCAGGAATAATAGCCCCTTTAAGGAGAATATAAAATAGTTTCAGAAGCAATCACTATGTTTCAGAAGGAAAAAAATACTCTAAAAGTGTAAATACCCATCAAAAATATTTTATGGAACAAATTAAGGTACAAAGAGTACCAAATATGTATTCATGTACTTACTGAAAAAGCCCACATTCTTCCTGTGCTGAGTAAACCTGAATGACTTTCTCTTTATACACCAGCCTATATTCCTTTTAAATAGGTATATTCATTTTCTCCTAATAGTGGTATAAAATCCAGGTTTCATGAGTGAACTATATCCTTCAGGTGGCCTACTCAACGGGGACATGTTCTCAAGGATGTAGGACTAGTTTATCTCTTCTACCTAAGGATGGCATACTCCATCTGCTGCCTATGGAGCATATTTAAAAAGATGTAATTTTAGTACGCGATCTATGAAAACTCATGATGTGACTCTGACATTAGTTTTGTTAATGACATTTGCTATTTTCAGCATAATCATCAGCAGCAACAAAACAAAAAGGAAAAAATTAGGGCTGTCAAGCGATTAAAAAAATGAATCGTGATTAATCATGAGATTAATCGCGCTGTTAAACAACAATAGAATACCATTTATTTTAAATATTTTTGGATGTTTACTACATTTTCAAATATATTCATTACAATTACAACACAGAATACTCAGGGCCAGCTCCAGGGTTTTGACTGCCCCAAGCAGCCAAAAAAAAAAAAAAAAACCTGCGATCACCATCTGCGGCGACAATTTGGTGAGAGGTCCTTTGCTCACAGCGGGAGTGAGGGACCGTCCGCCGAATTGCCGCCGAATACCTGGACATGCTGCCCCTCTCCGGAGTGGCCGCCCCAAGCACCTGCTTGCCAGGCTGGTGCCTGGAGCCAGCCCTGAGAATACTAAGTGTACAGTCTGGTAGCACCTTAAAGACTAACAGATTTATTGGGGAACAAGCTTTCATGAGTAAAAACCTCACTTCTTCAGATGCATCATTTCAGATGAAAGCTTATGCCCAAATAAATCTGTTAGTCTTTAAAGTACTACCAGACTCCTTGTTGTTTTTGTAGATACAGACTAACACGGCTACCCCCTGATACTTAAGTGTACAGTGCTCATTTTATATTTATTTTTTATTACAAATATTTGCACTGTACAAAACAAAACAAAATTATTTTTCAATTCACCTCATACAAGTACTGTAGTGTGATCTTTTTATCATGAAAGTTGAACTTACAAATGTAGAATTATGTACAAAAAAAACTGCATTCAAAAATAAAACAATGTAAAACTTTAGATCCTACAAGTCCACTCAGTCCTACTTCTTGGTCAGCCAATCACTCAGACAAACAAGGTTGGTTACAATTTGCAGGAGATAATGCTGCCTGCTTCTTGTTTATAATGTCACCTGAAAGTGAGAACAGGCATTCACATGGCACTGTTGTAGCTGGCGTTGCAAGATATTTACGTGCCAGATGCGATTAAGATTCATACGTCCCTTCATGCTTCAACCACCATTCCAGAGGACATGCTTCCATGCTGGTGATGGGTTCTGCTTGATAACGTAGTTTCCGAATCAGAGTGTTGCTCTTTCAAGACTTCTAAAAGCATGCTCCACACCTCGTCCCGCTCAGATATTGGATGGCACTTCATATTCTTAAACCTTGAATTGAGTGCTGTAGCTATTTTTAGAAATCTCATATCTGTACTTTCTTTGCATTTTGTCAAATCTGCTGTGAAAGTGTTCTTAAAACGAACGTGTGCTGGGTTATCATCTGAGACTGCTATAACATGAAATATATGCAGAATGCTGGTAAAACAGAGCAGAAGACATACAATTCTCACCCCAAGGAGTACAGTCACAAATTGAATTAACACATTATTTTTTTTATTAGCATCATCAGATTGGAAACATGTCCTCTGGAATGGTGGCCAAAGCATAAACGGGTATACAAATGTTTAGCATATCTGGCATGTAAATACCTTGCAATGCTGGCTACAAAAATGCAATGCGAACACCTGTTCTCACTTTCAGGTGACATTGTAAATAAGAAGCAGGCAGCAGTATCTCCTAGCAATGTAAACAAACTTGTTTGTCTTAGCGATTGGCAGAACAAGAAGTAGGACTGAGTGGACTTGCAGGCTCTAAAATTTTACACTGTTTTGGTTTTGAGTGCAGTGATGTAACCAAAAAAAAATCTACACTTGTAAGTTACCCTTTCAGGATAAAGAGATTGCACTTCAGTACTTGTATGCGGTGCATTGAAAAATACTATTTCTTTTGTAATCAAAAATAATAATATAAATTGAGCACTGTGCACTTTGTATTCTGTGTTGTAATTGAAATCTATATTGAAAATGTAGAAAAACATCCAAAAATATTTAATAAATTTCAATCGGTATTCTATTGTTATAAGTGCGATTAATCGCAATTAATTTTTGTAGTTAATCGCGTGAGTTAACTGCGATTAATTGACATCCCTAGAAAAAATGGGTGAGAAGGTGTCATGTTTCCAAACTAGCTATACTTTTGATCCCTCTAAGTCTCTAAGTGCACCTCCTTCAGGTGATAGGCCCTGCAATTCACCCTTTTGGGGACTTCCACAATTCTCCCACTCTCCAGCTGGGTCATGAGACATAGTACCCTATTTACCAACCATGATTGGGTAATATCCCTTTAAATAGTATTTAAATTTAAATAGTTTGTGAGCTCTCTAGTGGCTCTCTTTGTCTTCTATTGCAGAAACCACCAGTCCCTAGCAGAACAACAGTGTGTATATAGCTAGACCTAGTCTGTTTGTATATAATTACTAAATGCAGTTTTTTGGATACCATCTATGTCTGGTGGTTTCCTCATTCTTAATGTTGTGTATTCCCAAAAGATGACTACTTTCATTTTTGCTAAATTTCACAAAGCAAATACCATGATTTGTTCAGCTCATATGATAATGAGATCATCTTGCATATCTATAGTATCTTTCATCCCCAAAGGGTTTTAAAGCACTTCATAGACTTATGCTGATGAACAAGCTATATACAAGAATTACTTCATTCACTGCTCTAGAGGACACAACTCTAGGGTGAAACATAGCAACTGACACACAGACTTCAGCCAAAAAACTGCCTTAAAGAGGCAGTGAAGGATCAGGCATCCTTGGCTTACTTAAGGCTGCTATGGGCCAAACCACGATCACATGGAGGACATGTCTGCGAGATGGGAAAGTGACATGCTAGAAGTGGGAGATTCTTTGAACTTTGTGGGTTGCTCATAGGTATGCTGGGGACTTTTTAGGAAGAGCTGATTGGGAATTTTGTGTATGACGTTTTCCCATTAAAAATGCCAATTTGTCAAAAATCAAAACTTTCCATGGGAAAGGGTCTGTTTTAATTAATTATTTGTTTGAAAACAGTTTAGAAATTGTCTAAACATTCTATTCTGACATTTTTTAAATGAAAGTTTCAGTTTTTCACTTCAAAAAACTTCTGTTATTGATATTCAAGTTAATTAATAGGAGAAAATGAATAAAAACATAAAGGGTAAAATCAAAATGAAACATTTTGATTGAACTGAACCAACTTATTTTCAGGTTCAGTTTACCAAAAATGTTGAAACTTCAACTTTTCATTCCAATTTGGGATGGAGAACATTTTTCAAAATCTCAAATTTTCCTGGGATGAAAAAACATTTCCTACCCAGTTTTACCCTTAATCCCCAAGATGGTTCAGGATCTGAGAAGTGGAAAGATGGCTTAGAGCAGAGGTTCTCAAACTGTGGTCCATGGACCACCAGTGGTCCGTGAGCTCCATTCAGGTGGTCCATGGATAGTTCCGTATAGGGTGCGCGCCTGGGCGGCCTCACACAAGATAATGAAGGGCCACCCACCTAATTAGTGGCTGCTCTAATTAGTTGCCTGAACCCTGGAGAAGATGCACATGTAACGTGAGGTGGCGGCCTTGGGGGAATAAGGGGTAGGTGGGAGGGGTCAGTGGGGTAAGAAGGGGGGATGCGGGGAATTTGGGATGGGCAGGGCTGCAGTGGCCAGAGAAAGAAGCGACTTTCCCCAGCTCCAGAGCTGTGGCTGCTTGGGAGAGACGGCCCTCCTTCCCAGCCCCAGCTCGGGGCCTGCTGCGGCGGGGGAGAGAGGGCACATCCATCACATTAGAAAGGTAAGGCTACTGATATTAGAATATGAGTTGTGTGCTTTTATTTGTAGAAGAAAAAAAGTTAATTATTAATAAGGTTTTATGTATAGTGCTTTTATCCAAAGCTCTTTACAATAGTTAGCTAACGGTACAAACAACATTTGGAAAGATCATTAAATGGTCCGCCAAGACCCTCATCAATTTTCAAGTGGTCCACACAAAAAAAAGTTTGAGAACCACTGGCTCAGAGCCTCCATCTCTCCTTTGACCCCTTCCCCCCAAGGATCAAGCACACTAACTGCCAGTGGTCAAAGCCCACATTTGATATCTTATCCCAAAGATGGCTACCTGAAATGCAGAATGCTGTCTTCCCTGTAACTTCATACTGAGCCATTGGTTCAATACTGACTCAGAGAAGAGCACCCTCTATTGAACCATAAGCACCATTTTGTTCTGCATCCTAGTTCTTTTTTTTTAAAGTGCTCCCACACAGAAGTAATAACCTTGTCTGGCTCCCCTTCCAGTAAGTATAGTAAGGGAGAAAGAGAATGAGTTCTATTAATAATAAATAATTAAAAGGTAAAATGTTTTCCTGTATGCCAAGATTCAATTCCAGCAAGTTTTCATGGCCAAGTTGTATCAATTTAATTCTGTTTACAAACCATCTATGCTGATAGAGGATACTTTTATACCAATACAGCTATATCCACACCTCATGTTACTCCAATTTAACTATATTGCTTTCTAGACAATTACAGCTAAATTGATGCAAATGCTGTGTCTCGACCAGCTCTAACTCTACAAATGGGGGAGTTATATTGAAAATACTGGAAGATTTTTCTTTTTAGCATTACTGCTGGAAACAGATGCCACTATGACTATGTACTTTTGAAGCAAAAGTTCATTGTGTTAGTCTCTCATAGTCCAGCTCTTGTGCTGCATTGTTGGATTATTCAGTGCAGCCACTGACCTCTGATATAAGATTCTTTAATTGACAGTATTGGATAAATCAGAGTTTTATTTATCCTTTCCTATTTAATTAGCCTAAATATTGGCTTTTGCTTCAATTGATTTTATTGAAAAATTTCACGTGCAGGTAACTACACAATATATTATTAAGTACAGAAACATAAGGACTTCGCTTTGATTTGAGGGTTGTTTTTTTAAATTAATGAGATAGCTTTCTCTCCTGTTTTTGAGTTACAGTGTACAGAATTAGCAATGGTTTCATAATGACAGTTACTGAAAGTTTGACACCTGGAATGAATGTCTGACAGTGTCATTCCAAGGTTCCATTGTTTCCTCAGAGTCAAATTAATCCCCCAGTGAATAAAAGGGGGGAAATAGTTCCCTGTGTAGAACTGTCGATTTATGACACAATATCCTCATTAAAATAGACAAGGTGTAGCTTGTCTGCCAAACCAAAAATAAAAACAGACTAGTTTTGGTTTTATAGTTGAATTCTAGATAACAAACTTGCAATTTTTAGTCAGTTAGAACTCCTTGTGAAGACCAGAGGAATTTTCCCTGAGGTAAGATGAAAGATTTGGGCCTAGATGCTTTTCCACTGTTGTAGAGAGAATAACAAACTTAATTCCAGTCTTGCCAGGTGAGCACCTGACAAATCCAGAACTGTAATCTTTTAAATCTGAATTTTTTATATGATTATTTAAAATGGACAACAAATAAAGCTTCCATTTTAGAATTTGTGAGGCGACAAATGCTATCATTATCCATGAAAGGTATTCATCAATTTAGTGAGTAGTACTTAGCCAGAAGTTCTTCCTGAATAAAAACATACAATGCTTGAAGAACTGACTCATTAATACTCATCAGTTTTAACTTATTTTTATATTTGCATAATGTGAAAAACTATAGTGGTGTTTACAACTGTTCAGCAGTGGAATTGTTCCTGTCCATAGCAGTGGAACTCTTCATACTGTTTTCCAATTACTCTGCAGGCCTATGCTTCTATAATTTTGTTATCTGTGTTAACTTCCCTTCCCTCTTGGAGCCTGGCTGCTTTCTCCCTATATACAGAATTCTGCACCATCACTCTTGTCAGAAATCTAGTCCTGTAATTGATTTGGGGTATTTTTTTCCTGTCAATTGCCTTTTGCCATTTAAACAGTCTCTCTAAATAATCATATATACTTTCTGTACCACTTAATTTCATCCCTTAATTCTTGTAATAATTTTTTTCCTGGAAAATCCTTTTAATTCTTGGACTGTGGATTGTTGGTAAGCAGTTCACTGCACATATTTGATATTCAGAATTAGAAACTTGAACCATGGTGGTTGGTTTTTTTGGACACAGAGGTCACAGACATGCACATCGTTGTGAAAAGGCCAATTTGTGCTCTTCCCCACTCTGCCCCTGATATTCAGAGTCACCACAACACTGCAAACAAAACTTCACATTTGTAAAGAAACCAAAACCAAACAAAAACCTCCCTCTTCCTTGTGCAGTGTATGAAAACTGTGTGGGAATAGGCTGACATTGTATTTGTAAAGGGTTTGTGGTCTTGCTTGCAGTATAAAAGGCGCTGAAGGAAAGTGTGCAAATTAGTCAATCTAGAAAGAACAAGCCTAAAACAAGGTGGCTAAGTTATGCCTCTCTGCCTTAGGGAGCAGCCTGCTTTGTCTCTCTCTGTTTTTTTGTTACTGTGTGTTATCTTTCTGGATTCTAAGTATAAAAGTAGTGTTTCTTTGCAACCTTCCAGCAAGAGTATTTGATATTTTTAGGGCTGTTGATTAATCAAAGTTAACACACAATTAACTAAAAAAATTAATTGTAGTTTTAATCACACTGTTAAACAATAGAATACCAATTGAAATTTATTAAATATTTTGGATTTTTTCTACATTTTTATATATATTGTATTTTGTGTTGTAATTGAAATCAAAGTGTATATTATTTTTTTTACAAATATTTTCACTGTAAAAATGATAAACAAAATATATAGTATTTTTCAATTAACTTATACAAGTACTGCAGTGTAATCTCTTTGTCGTGAAAGTGCAACTTACAAAAGTAGATTTTTTTTGTTACATAACTGCACTCAAAAACAAAACAATGTAAAATTTCAGAGCCTACAAGTCCACTCAGTCCTACTTCTTGTTCAGCCAATCGCTCAGACAAACAAGTTTGTTTTCATTTACAAGTGATAATGCTGCCCACTTCTTATTTACAATGTCACCAGAAAGTGAGAACAGGGATTTGCATGGCACTTCTGTAAGTGGCATTGCAAGGTATTTACGTGTCAGATATGCTAAACATTCGTATGCCTCTTCATGCTTCAGCCACCATTCCAGAGGACATGCTTCCAGGCTAATGACACTCATTAAAAGAAAATAATGCATTAATTAAATTTGTGACTGAACTCCTTGGGGAAGAATTGTATGTCTTTTGCTCTGTTTTACCTGCATTCTGCTATATATTTCACGTTATAGCAGTCTTGGATGATGACCCAGCACATGTTGTTCATTTTAGTAACACTTTTACTGCAGATTTGACAAAATGCAAAGAAGGTACCAATGTAGCTGCAGCACTCGACCCGATTTAAGAATTTGAGAGGGATGAGGTGTGGCGCATGCTTTCAGAAGTCTTAAAAGAGCAACACTCCGATGCAGAAACTACAGAACCTGAGCCACCAAAAAAGAAAATCAACCTAGTGGCATCTGACTTGAATAATTAAAATGAACATGCATCTGTCCACACTGCTTTGGATTGTTATCGAGCAGAACTCATCAGCAGCATGGACACATGTCCCCTGGAATGGTGGTTGGAGCATGAAGGGACATATGAATCTTTACCGCATCTGAAACATAAATATCTTGTGACGCTGGCTACAACAGTGCCACAAGAATGCCTGTTCTCAGTTTCAGGTGACATTGTAAACAAGAAGCGGGTAGCATTATCTCCTGAAAATGTAAACAAACTTACTTGTCTGAGTGATTGGCTGAACAAGAAGTAGGACTGAGTGGACTTGCAGGTGCTAAAATTTTACTTTGTTTTATTTTTTAATGCAGTTTTTGCACATAATTCTACATTTGTAAGTTCAATTTTCATGATAAAGAGATTGTACTACAGTACTTGTATTAGGTGAACTGAAAAATACTATTTCTTTTTTTTACAGTGCAAATACTTGTAATAATAAAAAAATATAGTGAGCACTGTACACTTTGTATTCTGTGTTGTAATTGAAATCAATATATTTGAAAATGTAGAAAACATCTAAAATATATAAATAAATGGTATTCTATTATTGTTTAACAGTGCGATTAATCACGATTAATCACAATTAATTTTAATTGCTTGACAGCCCTAATATTTTTTATCTAACTTCTCTGTCTGTATGCCATGAACATAATACTCCTGGGGGCTGGTTTATTAACACAAAGGTAATTCCAAGATAGACTCAAGATTAATGTAAGACTAAGTCTTTTCCTCAAGCTTGGCGGCTACTATGGTTACTTTATGCAAGGCGTGGTTACTTCTAAGGTTTGTTCCCTTCAGACATGTTTGTCCCAAACCTTTGCTATGTCTGCCTGATGGTTACTTCCATCTCCATTATATCTTAAAGGGATTATGAGCCAGCAAAGCCCACTTAACACTTTCTTAGCAGAACCATCATCTGCCAATGAGATGGGGTGTTTCAGGCACACATCAGCCTGTTATAAAACTGCCTAGGGATAATTGCCTGTCTCACACTGTATTTTTGTCACATAGTAGTATAGTACACCCTGTGTCGCTTAAGGCGAGACAAGATGTTAAAAGCAGTAGCAGGGAAGCACTATTGCTGAAGGACAATAAAAATCACAGGCACTTGCTCCTGTCATATTTATAACAGCAGTTGATATAGGCGTAGGATTTGTATTTGTTTTAAAGAAAGAAAGATCAATTATCAGAGGGAGTTCACACAACAGTAGATGAATGTAAAGTAAGGCCCTGATCCTGCAAACACTTATGCATGTGCTTAACTTTATTTGCATACATAGTCCCATTGCCTTCAGATGGAATACTTATATTATTGAGGGTCCAATTCTTTTATTGATAAGACATCAGATGACCAGCCTTTATCAGTTTCTAAAACAAAGATAAATCACCACAATACAGAAAAGTGAACACATTATCAATCTGGAAAACAGTCTTGCAGCATCATTACTGTGTTCCAAATTATGAGCTTAATTTTGTTCATATTTATATTAAGAACATTAGAATGGCCACACTGGGTCAGACCAAAGGTCCATCCAGCCCAGTATCCTGTCTACCTACAGTGGTCAATGACAGGTGCCCCAGAGGCTGCTGCCCATTAATTCATTTGGTGGCCCCTAGTTCTTATATTATTGGAACAAGTAAATAACTTTTCCTTATTCACTTTCTCCACACCACTCATGATTTTATATATCTCTATTATATCCCCCCTTAGTCTCCTCTTTACCAAGCTGAAAAGTCCTAGCCTCTTTAATCTCTCCTCATATGGGACCCTGTAGCGAGGCGGTGGGATACCCCACAGCCCCGCTGAGAGCCGAACCTCCCCTAATACCAACATGGGCGGAGCCACCGGGTCCGGCGCCCGCCCCTCAGAGGTCATGGTGCCGACCCGGAAGTATAAAAGCCCACCTGCAGAGCTCAGTGGAGCCCACGCCGGTGGAGAGAGCAAATGTCTCTGGCCGAGCTCCCGCTTGGGAGATGGCCGCAAGCCATGACCGGCCTGCTGACTTACCAGGCCTGCCGAGCCTACCTCTCGCCCGGTACCCTGAGGAGGACTGGCCAAGCCTGCCCCGTGCCAGCTACCCCGAGGAGGAGCCGAGCCTGCCCTTCGCTACCTACCCAAAGGAACCGATGCTAGTGGAGAGCACTGACGACACTAGGACGGTCCAGGTACCATACGAGGGGGAGTGTGGAAGTAGCCCAGGGGCAGCCGACCCCAGTCTGGCTGCTGCACTGCCAGAGCCGATATCAGTGTGTTGTGGCTAGGATCCCCACTGACAGCAGTGAACGTCCGTCGCTGCTAGGACCCCGGGCTGGGACGCAGTGCAGTGGGAGGGCCTGCGTCCCCCTTGCCACCCACTCCTTGAGTGGCAGACTCCCCCCCTTTTTCCCTGGCCTAGAAGAGCCTGGGCTGCTACAAACCCTGACCCAGCCCCTGCTTAAGGCCTGGGTTACTGATTAACTATTTGCCTGCTGCCCCACCCTGACCTAGGGCCTGGGCTGCTATAGACATTGCCTCAGCCCCTGCTTAAGGGCCTGGGTTTTCCGAGCTACTGCCGCAGCCCCTGATTGAGGGCCGGAGCTCCAGACTGTGTGATTTTGCCCCACCCTGATTGAGGGCTCGGGGCTCTTTTCTGACCCATTGGATTAGCCCCTGCTTACGGGCCTGAGCCCCCTAACTGTGTGTCCGTTGTCCCAGACCGCCACCGGGCCAGGACTGCTGGCGTACCTGAGCGAGGCGGTGGGATACCCCACAGCCCCGCTGAGGGCCGAACCTCGGCCAAGACTACTACAGACCCGTTCCAAACCCCTAATCATTTTAGTTGCCCTTCTCTGAACCTTTTCTAATGCCAGTATAGCTTTTTGGAGATTAATACTGCGTACAGATGTGGTCTCCTCAAGATGTGGGCATATCATGGATTTATATAAGGGCAATAAGATAGTCTCCATCTTATTCTCTATCCTTTTTTTAACGATTCCTAACATCCTGTTTGCTTTTTTGACTGTTGCTGCCACACTGCGTGGACATCTTCAGAGACCTGTCCACGATGACTCCAAGCTCTCTTTCCTGATTAGTTGTAGCTAAATTGGCCTGCATCATATTGTATGTATAGTTGGGGTTATTTTTTACAATGTGCATTTCCTTACATTTATCCACATTAAATTTCATTTGCCATTGTGTTGCCTCTTGTTTGTGACAGATAGAAAATTGCACAGATTCCACAGACACTTATCCTTATGTAGGTTTTGTACATACCATTCCAGATGTCAGTGGACACAGACAGATCTGGACTAACTATACCTAGCTCACAATAACATTCCAGATGCCAGTAGACATTTCCACACTACCTAGCACACAACTCATATTTGGCAAACCTTAGCCAAACATACATCCTGCTTTTTGACAGATTCTAAACATATAAATAACAGATGTTATAACAATTTAATACTAGAAGATTTCCACAATAAAGCTTAGCAAGAGTACAAGGCATTCTGGGAGTACAGTTTATAGTTACACAAATTAGCTTAAATACAAAGCATTCTGGGAGTATATAATATTGCCTGATAACATGAATAAAGTTAAGCACACATGTAAATGTTTCCAGCATTGGTGCCTAATAATGAATCTGAAAAGAAGGTTCATTTCCCACTCCCAGATGTATCCAACAGTCAGAGTAGTTACTATTGTGATCTAGACAGTATGAAAGGTATAGTTATTGTCTTATGAATGTAGCACATTGTCTTGAGAGAAACTAATAATCTTCTGAATAAGTAGTGCAACAAAAGACAGATGAAGAGATACTGTGTTCCAGCAGAATCGTGTTCCAGAAGACTACCAAATTGCCAATATACTCAGTACGGAGAGGAAACGGAGACTATATGCTGTCAAAGTATTGTCAGAAATGGTTGCTGTAAATACAGAACATTAAGGCCCAATTCCAAGGATAGGTGAGAAGAAATCCTATATAGAAGCAATAGCCTAGTAGGAAGGTGTAGTTGTAATAGAGGAGATGATCACAATCAGTGTAAAACCCAGCTGTAAAGTGCTGCTTAGTTTGAGGAAGGGAGAAGTGAAACAGCTCAATATTTTCTAGTTTCCACAAAAATAGCTATTCCTATAAATGGATTAAAACACTATTGTTTTCTCTCTCTCTTTTTATACCATTTCTGCCAGTTAGAAAGAGTTGTGTATCAAGAGGGGCTTAGACTACATGACCCTTTTGGTCCCTGCTAACCCTATGATTCTTTGATTCTAAGAATCAATGGTCCTGATTCTCCACAGCATTCAAACTTTACCCCTGTGCAAAGTGGGTGTAAAAAGCTACCTTTCTGAGTTGATGCAAGACAGTAGAGACTCAAGTGCAATATAATTAAGTAGGTGTTTCGTGTCAAATGAAATACATAGATAACAGAGGAAGGTGTTAACGAAGAATTTTGCTAGCCAAATGTGCAAGAGTTGTTGCACCTACCCACATGGTTCATAGTAATGCTTCCTTAGTTTTGTGGCCCCAATTCCTCCAAAAAGTGTTAAAATCCAAACAAACAGTCTGAGACGCTGATAACAACTCTGAGTCTCATGCTTTGGGCACACAAAAAGTATGGTGATGCTAAGAGTATAAAGCCCTAAAATAAAATAATGTATATGATAGATATTCCCATAATTGTAACTCCTCAAGTGACGTGGAATAAAAGTTATTGCAGACAAACTCAAGACAACATTTTCTCTCCCAGAAATACTTGATTATTTTTGTTCAATACACATCTCCATGTATAGCTGTTCCAAAATATCCATGAAAGACACACAGTCTTGCTGACTTTTGTGATTTTTATGAAGTCTCATGATAGTTGGGTGGTATCATTTTAAGGGTTCTCATGAATTTGTGATTTCTGCCCTCAATCCCACAAATAGCCACCATTTCTCATTACTGTCAACAGAACTGAAACCACAGGTACCCTCACAAAAATGGCTGCTACATCCTTCTAAACATTTGCAGGTGAAAGTGAAGTTGTCTCAAGCATAGGTGGCTGCAACCTCCCATTGTTTCTAAAGGATTTGTAGCCAGGTTTCTCTAAGGCCTTGGCTACACTTGCAGCTGTACAGCGCTGTGAGTTAAACCTGTCTTCATACAGCTGAGTAGGGAAAGCGCTGCAGTCTGTCCACATTCACAGCTGCAAGCGCACTGTTGTGGCCACATTTGCGGCAATTGCAGAGCCATTGGGAGCGGTGCATTATGGGCAGCTATCCCACAGAGCACCTCTTCCCATTCTGGCGCCATGGGTTGTGGGAAGGGGGCGTGGATGCAGGGGATTCTGGGTCCTGTCCCAAAGCCCCGTGATGCATCACTTCACATCCCAGAAATCCCTTTGTTTCCGTCCACCTTTGGCGCCATCTTTCAACGGTTTCTGTGTAGCACGATCTGTCTGTGGGAAATGGAGTCTGAACTGCTGAGGCATATGCTGACGAGTCTCACCAGCACGTCACGTTTGGTTGTCGAATTATTCCTTAAGATCCAAAGTGACAATGAGAGTGAGGAGTCCAACGATGCTATCGAGCTGCGAAACGCATATGACACGAAATTGTTGTGGCATTCACGGACATGCTCAGCACTGTGGAATGCCGCTTTTGGACTCGGGAAACAAGCACTGAGTGGTGGGATTACATTGTCATGGAAGTCTGGGATGACGAGCAGTGGCTGCAGAACTTTCGGATGAGAAAAGCCACTTTCATGGGACTGTGTAAGGAGCTCGCCCCCACCCTGCGGTGCAAGCACACGAGATTGAGAGCTGCCCTGCCAGTGGAGAAGTGGGTGGCTATTGCAATCTGGAAGCTGGCAACTCCAGACAGCTACCGGTCAGTCGCAAACCAGTTTGGAGTGGGAAAGTCGACCGTTGGAATCGTGTTGATGCAAGTTTGCAAGGCCATTAATCTCATCCTACTCAGAAGAACCGTGACTGGGTAACGTGCAGGAAATAGTGGATGGCTTTACACAAATGGGATTCCCTAACTGTGGAGGGGCAATAGATGGGACACACATTCCTATTCTGGCACCACCCCACCTAGCATCCGAGTACGTTAATCGGAAGGGGTATTTCTCTATGGTTCTCCAGGTGCTTGTGGATCACCGTGGGCGTTTCATTGACATTAACAGGCTGGCCAGGAAAGGTGCATGACGCACGCATCTTTCGGAACACTTGGCTGTTCAGAAAGCTGCAGGCCAGGACTTTTTTCCCAGAGCAGAAGATCACAGTAGGGGAAATTGAAATGCCCATTGTAATCCTTGGAGATCCTGCTTATCCGTTAATGCCATGGCTCATGAAACCCTACACAGAAAGCCTTGACAGCAGCAAGGAACGGTTCAACTACAGGCTGAGCCGGTGCCGAATGACTGTGGAGTGTGCCTTTGGCCATTTAAAGGGCTGCTGGCGATCTCTGTATGGGAAGCTGGACTTGGCCGAACACAGCATCCCCGTGGTTATATCCGCGTGCTGTACCCTCCATAATATTTGTGACGGGAAGGGTGAAAGCTTCACTCAGGCATGGATCTCCGAGGCTGAACACCTGGAGGATGAATTTCCACAGCCAGAGAGCAGGGCTATTACAGGGGCCCAGCACGGGGCTGCAAGGATTAGGGATGCCTTGAGGGAGCAATTTGAGGCTGAAAACCAGCAGTGATATCTGGTGCCCTGCACAGGAGTGAAGTGCAGTAGTTCCAATCTTTAGGAATCAGTGTTTGCTAAGTAGACTTGCAGTGCCTGTTTATTTCCTGGGCTAAGGAATCTTTTACTTTATGCAATAATAAAGAATGTTTTCAAAGCCAAAATATCCATTTATTGAAAAGAAAATGTATTTATTGAAAAGAAACACAACTGCTTGGGAATCAGAAAGGGCCAGGGGGTGGAGTGGGGAACGGTACAATCACAGATTTGCATATGGCCTGTCTGGTGTGCTGTGCAGTGAGTGCTGCACTTCAGGATAGCTATACTGCATGGTGATGGGGGTTGAGTGCAGAGGGTAAGGGTCATGATTTTCAGGGCTGGGTGGTGAAGATACTGGTGTTGGAGGCAGCTGGTGGCGTGAAGAACCTGGAAGTTGGGGGGAAATGAATATAGGGATTAAGTGGGGGACCAGATACTGGTGTGGAGCACGGGGGAGAGAATGTGAGTAGTGTTGCTGCCTGTTCTGTCTAGATTGGGAAGGAGATAGAGAGAGATAGAATGGCCACTCCACACATCCCTAGGAAGAGAAGAAAGCAAGTGGAGTTTCTGCCGAGTGGTGAACAGAAGGCCTTCATTTTCTGTGTGTGTTTAAGGTTACATTTTGAACCCAAGATGATCACACACAAAATAGGAGTAGCAGCTTCCCCCCCCCCCCCATGTATGGAAAATATCAGAAGGCAAACAGAAAATAATAGGATTTATGATTGGGGGTATCTTTTAGTCTTATGGGTTTTTTTAAATCAATTTCATGATGGGGAGGAGTGACTAAGGTTTTATTTATTTAATACATAGGGTTGTCAATACTGGGCGTACAAATCCTCAGCTATGAATG